>NW_022589788.1:3007939-3061464 GCF_004348235.1 Phoca vitulina | reverse complement strand
GATATAGTGTCCTTCCTCATCTCTTATTACAGTCTTTGGTTTAAAATCTAATTTGTCTGATATAAGGATTGCCACCCCAGCTTTCTTTTGGTGTCCATTAGCATGGTAAATGGTTTTCCACCCCCTCACTTTCAATCTGGGGGTGTCTTTGGGTCTAAAATGAGTCTCTTGCAGACAGCATATCGATGGGTCTTGTTTTTTAATCCAATCTGATAGCCTGTGTCTTTTGATTGGGGCATTTAGCCCATTTACATTCAGGGTAACTATTGAAAGATAGGAGTTCAGTGCCATTGTATTGCCTGTAAAGTGACTGTTACTGTATATTGTTTGTGTTCCTTTCTGGTCTATGTTGCTTTTAGGCTCTCTCTTTGCTTAGAGGACCCCTTTCAATATTTGTTGTAGGGCTGGTTTCGTGTTTGCAAATTCCTTTAGTTTTTGTTTGTCCTGGAAGCTTTTTATCTCTCCTTCAATTTTCAATGACAGCCTAGCTGGATATAGTATTCTTGGCTGCATATTTTTCTCCTTTAGTGCTCTGAATATGTCCTGCCAGTCCTTTCTGGCCTGCCAGGTCTCTGTGGATAAGTCTGTTGCCAATCTAATGTTTCTACCATTGTAGGTTACATATCTCTTCTCCCGAGCTGCTTTCAGGATTTTCTCTTTGTCTCTGAGACTCGTAAGTTTTACTATTAGATGTCGGGGTGTTGACCTATTTTTATTGATTTTGAGAGGGGTTCTCTGGGCTTCCTGGATTTTGATGCCTGTTTCCTTCCCCAAATTAGGGAAGTTCTCTGCTATAATTTGCTCCATTATACCTTCTGCCCCTCTCTCTCTTTCTTCTTCTTCTGGGATCCCAATTATTCTAATGTTGTTTCGTCTTATGGTATCGTTTAATCTCTCGAATTCTGCCCTCGTGATCCAGTAGTTGTTTATCTCTCTTTTTCTCAGCTTCTTTATTTTCCATCATTTGGTCTTCTATCTCACTGATTCTTTCTTCTGCCTCATTTATCCTAGCAGTTAGCGCCCCCATATTTGATTGCACCTCATTGATAGCCTTTTTGATTTCTACTTGGTTCGATTTTAGTTCTTTTACTTCTCCAGAAAGGGTTTCTCTAATAACTTCCATGTTTTTTTCAAGCCCAGCTAGTATCTTTAAAGTGATGATTCTGAACTCTAGATCTGACATCGTACTAATGTCCGTATTGAGTAGGTCCCTGGCAGTCGGTACTACCTCTTGTTCTTTTTGTTGAGGTGATTTTTTCCGTCTTGTCATTTTGTGCAGAGGAGAATAGATTAATGAGAGAACAAAATGCTAGCAGGGTAACAACGTCCCCAGAAAATATACTCTAAACAAATCAGAAAAGACCTGAAGCAGTGGGAAAAGAAAGGGAAAGAGAGAAAAAAGAAAAAGAAAGAAAAAAAGAAAAAAGAAAAAGATAAAGATAAAAATAAACAAAAGCAGGACAAAACAAAACAAAACAAAAACAGAATGTGATCAAATATGATCAGGCTGGATTATAGATCAGTGCCACACACTAGATTTTGGGTGTATTTTGGTCTGTTAAAAGAAAGTCCCTCCCAAAATTTTAAAGAAAGCAAAACTTATATATGTACAAAAATAAGGGTTGATATGATGAAGGGATGGAATATGACTGTAAAGATGGAAATTATAAAAAATTTTAAAAAAGGATTTGATAAGTTGTTTGAAAAAAGAAAGAATAGGATTAAAAAAAAAAAGAAAGAAAGAAAGAAAAAAGGGAGAGAATGTGATCAGGCAGGGGAGTAGAAAAAAACCATACACTAGAGATTTAGAGTATATTTTGATCTGTTAGAAGAAACTATCTCAAGATTTTAAAGAGAGAACAACTTATATATATATGCCAAAAATACGGGTAACTACTATGAAGGGATAGAATATGACTTTAAAAATGAAAAATAAAAATTTTTTTTTTTTTTTAAAAAGGGATTGATAAGATGTTGGTTGAAAAAGGGAAAAAGAAAAATTCAAAAAAAAAGAAAAAAGGAAAAAAGAAAAAAAGACAGTTAAAAAAAATAATTAACTTTAAAAGACTAAAGAATCATGGTGAAAAAGCCATGAATTCTATGTGCAGTATTCCCCTAGCGCTGGAGTTCTGCCGTTCTCATTGATCAGTAAACTTGGTCTTGGCTGGCTGTTCTCGCTGATCTTCTGGGGGCGGGGCCTGTTGCCGTGGTTCCCAAATGTCTTTGCCGGAGGCAAAATTGCCCCGCCCTTGCCGGTCCGGGCTAAGTAATCTGCTCGGGTTTGCTCTCCGGAGCTTTTGTTCCCTGCAAGCTCTCCGTACAGCTTTGGAGGCGGAGAGTGAAAATGGCGGCCTCCCAGTCTCCGCCCCGGCGGAGCCGAGAACTCGGGGTCCCGCTCCTCAGCGAGCCCCCAGAGAAAAGCAGTCAGTCACTCCCGTGTCCCCGGTCTCCGGCCGCACTCCGTGCTCACCCGGCCTGTGACCGCGCCTTTCTATCTGGCGCCCGACCCCGGGTGGAGTCTCCAAACCCAGCAGATCCCCGTGGTGCGCTCCCGCACCTCTCCTCCCGGGGCAAGAAGGTGAGTCTCCCCGGATCTGCCGCTTGTTGGGTCCCTGCTGGAGGAGCAGTGGCCCGACTGTGCCGCGGATCACGGTCTATGACAACCCCGAGCTGAGAGCCCGCGCCTGGGCTCCGTCTCTGCAGCTGGCTTCCCTGCTCTGATACCTGGGAGCTCTGCCGCACTCAGGCACCCCCGGTCTTTCTGTGACCCCGAGGGTCCTGAGGCCACACTGTCCCGCGAGGGTTCCACCCCCCACTTCGCCACCAGAGTGACGTCCCTCAGCGGAGCAGACTCTAAAAGTTCCGATTTTGTGCTCCGCGGCTCTATCACTTGCCAGAAGCGGCCGTCGGAGGCCCCTCCCCCGCCGTCTATCCTCCCGAATATCGCCTCGGATTCACTTCTCCGCACGTCCTACCTTCCAGAAAGTGGTCGCTTTTCTGTTCAGAGAGTTGTTGCTCTTCTTTTCTTCGATCTCCTGTTGAGTTTGTAGGTGTTCAGAATGGTTTGATCCCTATCCAGCTGAATTCCTGAGAGGAGACGAAATCCAGGTCTCCTACTCCTCCGCCACCTTGCTCCGCCCCTCAAGATAGACCTGCTTTAATCAGCAAGCGGCACTCGGTAGGTGTTCAGGGGGTGCGGCAAACAGGATGGTGATGTGCAAGGCCCATGTTATTGAAGGGTCGGGCTCACCGTGTCTCAGAGACCCAGAAGCCAGGGCGTGGCCAGCGCTGCAGGTGGGCGAGCACAGCTGGAGTGGACACGCCGGGTGCACGCTGCGTGGCCGTGTGGCCTTGGGTCCCGTGACCAGCATCCACCCCAGGCTCTCCATGACCCCGGTGCTCCACAGGAGGCCGCCGGCTGCCCCAACCTTGTCCTCCACCTGTAAACAAACTGTCTGCTTTTCTCCTGCTGACCAGTGCTCGTTGTCAGGAGACACAGAGAGAAACTTCCTGGTGGTGCTCAGTGTACTCTTCTCCCTGCTCCAGGCTGTGAACTCCAGAAAGATCCATCCACCCATCATCATCGACTCACCCATCTATCTTTCCTTCTTCCCTCATTCCTCCCTCCCTCCACCCACCCACCCATCCATCCTTTCTTCCTAGGAGAGGTTTGTTGAACCAGGACATCCCACGTGCCAGGTACCATGTGATCCTGCCGGGAGGTCCCTCTGGACGTTTGCAACGATGTAACCTTGTAACAATGTAACCCGCACTACCGCACACCATTTCCTGAGTCACCTGCTTCTCTCCTGGCTGATTTTAATTACTGAGCCAGGGACTGGTGTGCCAATGGAGCCTCTTCTTGATGGTGGTTCAGCCCCCACTCTATTGCTGTCTGGGAAGAGAGTGATCGTGAAGAGACAAGCAACAGCACAAAGCGCCAAGTCCTCAGCGACCGGTCACGATCACCAGGCAGCCGTCAGTGGGGTGCCAAGTGGCCTGGGGTCCACCGTTGTCACGCACGGGCAGAGCATCGGTGCCGAATCTTGAGCCGCTGAATTGTTTACAGGTTTTCAGGATGGAGACAGCCAGAAGCCCTGGGACAGGTGAGACAGGACAGAAGCCTGCAGCAGACCCAGGCAGTTTCGGAGGTTTCCTGGTGCAATGATTCATCCAGAAATTTATTTTAAACCTCATTTCTATCCAGTGGTGATCGTGGCATGTTGAAACCGGACCCTGGTGTGGCTTTCTCCCCTCCCCCGGCACCAGGCCATGTGGAAGGGAAGTGCAGGGTCTCCTACCCCAGAGACAGTGGCAGGCATGTCCCAGCCCCGTCACCATCCTGCTGTGTGCAGAGCCTGGGCCTCTGAGTCCTCATCTGAGAACTGCACACGGGCCAGGTGCCCCGAGTCCCCTGACACGGACAGTCCTGCTGTGGCCATACCCCTTCGCTGAGCCAGTCTTCTGCTGCAGGAGGGAGCGGCCTGCATGGGAGCACGGGCCGTGGGGTGAGCCAAGCTCTCCTGAGTCACCGGGGTCAGACTCTTCCGCCCTGACCCGCACAAGGTGGGTGCCCAAGCCAGCACCTCCGGGCTTCTCAGGGAAGGAAGGAGGGGGTGGCAGGGCTGTTGAGGAGCCCTGGGGTGGAGGCCCTGCAGGATCCGTGGGCTGAAGGGCCAAATGAGAGTGGGGGCAGGGCAGCCCCTGCCCAGAAAGCCCCCCGAGACAGCCTGTTGGAGGCCAGCCAGGAGGGCGCTGGGCAATTGGGCATAAACAGCCCCTTCCCAGCACGGGCTTTTTGGAAGATGCCCGCATTCTCCCGTGGTGGCCCAGGCCCAAGGCCACGTCAGCAGCAGGCCCGGCCTGGGAGGCAGCCTGTGTTCTCAGGGTTTCCACGAGGCACAGCCTTCTGGCAGGATGCGCGGGAGACCAGGCGCCCAGGGAGCTGCTTTCCTCTCCTCGGACAGAGAAGGAAAAAGTGACTTCCAAGAACTGAGTCGCATTCAGGAACCTTTCTGCCTTGAAAGGACCCTTTCTCTGCGCCGGCTGGTGCTTGCAAAGGGCTCTGATTCCGCCCGCCTGGCTTCAGTTGCGTGTAAGGGCAGCGGGGGCAAAGGGCCTGGGGGGGGGGGGGGGCCCTGACCCAGGAGGGGAGACAGCCAGGGGGAGCGAGGGCTCCGGGGGGATCACCGGGCCCAGGAAAGCATCTTCACGGGGCAGGTGGCCCTGCTCACAGCCAGCTTCGTAACCAGGCCCTGACCCCTGTGGCCACAGCAGCCCGGATGAGGCCGTTCTGGGAACCTCAGGCTTCCCACCTGTCAAATGGGCAAGAGGTGGCAGGAGACAGGGCGGCTCTAGATTCATCAAAGACTTTCTTGGGTTCTTTGCAACCTTGACAAGGGGTGTGGGGTGGGTCCTGCCCATGCCCTCATGTCATTTGCCCTTAGGTCCCATTTTGTGTCCTAGTGTCCCCCAGCCGAGGAGGAGATGGGTGGCCCGACTGCCCTCCCAGAGCCCAGCTGTGCAAGCAGCGCTTTCTGGGAAGACAAAAGGAATCTTCACGGAAGCCCCAGCTCAGCGCCACATCTGGTCTGCGTCGGGGCAGAAGAACGTGTGGGGAGGGAACGAGAGTGTTCACAATAAGTAGGACAACAACCACATTTCCGGAGGGCTTGGGGCGCCTGGCACACAGGCCATGAGACAGCTCACTGGGTGGTCCTAGATGCATCCATCATCCCCTCCAAATGTCATCTTCAGAGAGCCAGACAGAATGTGCCTGCAAGGGCTCTGGCCGGCCTGGTCGCCCTGCTGGGTCACTAACTTTGTGAGTGCCCGTGGGTGGGCCCCTGTCTTTGGGGGCCTCCGTTTCCCCATGTGTGGAGTGATGGGGAATGAGCCTCGGTTAGGGAAGGAGCCAGGCTTCCTCTGGTGGGGAGCAGTGGGGGTGCAGAAGTCAGGTGTGGAGCTGAGCTGGGGAAGGGGTGGGCTTGGCGAGACCCTGGCAGACAGGCTGAAGGGAGAAGCAGGTGCCGCTGGAGCTGCAGGGACAGGCCAGTGAGGGGTAAGTGCGCGTGCTCGAGTGGTTCTCCGGAATGTTCCTTGGTGGGGGGGGGGGGGGGGGGCGGGGGGGGGGCCCCGGGGGGGGGGGGGGGGGGGGGGGGGGGGGGGGTTCGGGGGAGTGTTGGGGGGGGGGGGGGGGGGGGCAGCAGGTGCTCACCCCTTTGAAATCCTGCTCTTCCCCTCCTCTTGGCTGGAATGCAGGTCTGCTAGTTGGAGCTGCAGCAACCACATTATGACTCTGAAGACAGACACCACTCACTGAGTATGCTGAAGCAGAGAGAGAGGAGGATCTGGGGTTTCTGCCAACCTCACATCTGCAGGAAGACAGCTATAACCTAATCTCTTATAAATGCAAGACAGCTATAACCTAATCTCTTATAAATGCAAGACAGCTATAACCTAATCTCTGTTATAAATGCAAGACAGCTATAACCTAATCTCTGTTATAAATGCAAGACAGCTATAACCTAATCTCTGTTATAAATTAAGTGTGAAATTTTTAATCAAAATTTTGCAAATTGAATCCAATAGTATGTAAATAGGATAATATTTTACCACCGAGGCAGATTTATGCCAGGAATACAAGGTTGGTTGAACATTTAAAAAGCAATCAGAGTAATTTACCACATTAACAAGCAAAACATGAAAAACCAACAATCATCTCAATAGAAGCTAAAAAACCACTAGCAAAATCCAACGCCTATTTTTGGAAAAAAGTCTCAGCACACTAGGAGCGGAAGGGAACTTCCTTCAGATCCAGGACACCTGCAAACACCCACCGTTCACACCCTACCTGGTGGAGCAGGACTCACGCCTCCGGGAGCAGGGACGGGACGAGGTAGGGGAAAAAGAACAAAGCCGAGGTATTATTACACCACCTGATGAAGGGAGGCGCACGCGGCACGCACTATCTCCTGACATCCTTTTAAGGACTCCGCGGGGGAAACTGAGGTGTAGGAAGCTGCTGGATCACCAGATATCCCTCAGCGGCGAGCATGGGGGGCTGGAGGCTCAGGCGGCAGGACCGCCCGTTCTCCACGGATTGCTACATTTCCAGCTTCCAGCCCCACGCCTGGCACATCGCGCACGCAGGGCTTGGGAAATTACTAGTGGTAAGAATTGTAATGGCTAGAGTCACTGTGCACTGTGCACTGAATCCACGCCTGGATTCAAACCCTGTTTGGATGGGACGGGGTGCAGAATGCACCCTTCCTGCACCTAGCGTCCTAAGGAGGGACTTTTCCTAGACCCTCCTGGGCTCTGGCCTCCAGCCTCTCGTGGACCCTTGCGTGAGGAGAGCATCCTTCCTTGCTAGAGCATGCCATGCATACGCACACAGCTTCTGAGCCCTCTGGCCACTCCGGGCACACAGTGTGGCAACTCCTCCCAGCCGCCGGGCTTGGGGGCAGCCCCTTGGAGAGGCTTGCGTGGGTCACTGCTGCTGGTGGCCAGGCGGCGGCCTAACCCCAGAGCCTGCCGTTAGGAAGCGATTATTGCTGCACAATCAAGCTATGTTCTTCTGAATCCAGCCTTTTGTTCTGTTTTAAGTAACAAAGCTAATAATGCATTTCCATTCCCATCTGCCTGATTGCTTTGTCTCCCAGTTGGCTCCAACGAATCTCGGACAGGGCAAAAGTGTATGGTTAATTAAGACTTCTTTGCTCCCAGAGCTAATCCACACACTGTCCCTGCAGGGTGGGTTTTGTTACTGTCCTCATTGTGCAGACGAGGAAATTGAGGGCCAGAAAGACAAGTGAGCGGAAGGACAATGTGCCGTCAACGCACAGGCTCCTTGCCATAGAACACCCAGCCTCTGACGCAAAGGGCCAGGTGGGGTGGCAGGCAGAGGGGGTGAGGAGGACGGACCCTCTGGGGGCCGCCCTGTGCCCCGTCGGCTCCCCCCTTAGCGATGGAATCACAGGCAGGACATGGGTGGCATCCCAGCTGGAGGGCAGGGGCTGGGTCCCCATGTGGGACCTGCTCGGCTGTGTCCCCGGCGGGCGCCAGGCCCCTCGCGCTGAGCAGGGCCACCCTGTGTGCTGAGGGGTCTGAGCAGCCACCGCGGGCTGGAGAGCATGCTGGGCCGGGATGCCGCCGTGTTCCCGGGGCCATCTGGAGGAGGCCAGTGTTTGTGCCTCAGCCTCTGGCAGGGGGAGGTTGCCAGGGCTGACTTTCCACTGCGAAAGGAAATGCTCTGGAAGGAATGGGGTGGCCACGTGGACCACAGCCCCGTTTCCCAGCCAAGCTCAGGCTGCTCTTCCTTCCAACGATCCTCCCTGTCATGATGGCCGAAGCCGCTTTCTAGCCTCATCCCCGGGGCTACGGGCCTCGCTCTGCTCAGCAGACGTAGGCAGCCCCACAGGCCACACTCGGTTCCTGCGCCCCGGGAGCGCTGGGTCCAGTGGGGAGGCCGAGGAGCCGAGAGGCGGTCACGCATCCACGGCCAGCACTGCGGCCGTGACAGTGATCAGCTAGAGTCCTTCTGCAGCGCCAGGAAGCCCGTAAAGATGACCTTATTGAACACTTGAAACACACTTTGAGGCTATGTTGTCGCCTTGTTTTATAGACAAGGAAACTGAACTCAGAGAAGTTAAGGAACTTCCCTAAGGTCACCTAGCTAAAAGAGAAGCAGGGTTTTGAACCATATTGACTGACCCCAGTTTGTCGGATTGTGATCCGTGTGGTTTCTGCTTGATAGAGGGGAGCAGAGAGGCTGGGAGAGCCCAGAGGAGGCACCAAAGATAGGCCTGGCATCAGAGAAGTCTGCCTGGGAGCAGTGAGAACACAGCTGGGTATTGAGGGATGAATAGGAGTTGGCCAAGAGGAGGAGGTGAGAGAGGGCAATTCAGGTCTCTGACTAAGTCCCAGCCCCGGGGTTGGGTGGTAATCAGGAGGGCTTCTGGGGGGAGGTGTTTCCTGGGGTGACACCTTCAGAATCCATCTCCATAGAGGCCCTGGGACAGACAGAGGTCGAAAACTCACAGCCTTTCATCGAGGGCCCTCCAGGGCACGCAGGCCTCCCTGTGAACCAGAGAGGTTTCTGGGCCATGGAATTGGCAAAGGGCAGCAGAAAAGCAGGGCAGAAGGAAGACGCCTTTCAAAGGAGGGTCAAGAATTTGCTGCTCGGGAAATATTTCTGGAAAAGTTCAATGGGGCGGCCTGTGGAATCTCAAATATTCCAAGTTTAAGAGGAAGGAAGGTTTGTGTTCCCGGGATATCGGCCTGTCTCGGCTCTTCACGGGCGAGGCCGAGGCCTCCGGGGAGGGGCAAGGTCAGCACTGGGGAAGGCGTGCTTGGGGGAGCGCGAGTGGGAGGCGGGGGCTGAGCCAGCGTCAGCCCCTAACGTGGAAAACATTTGGGGCGGGCCTCTATCTGCCTGCCACTCACCCCTGCTCCGTTCCGTCTACGTGGCTGCCCCGGGGATGGGCGTCATTATTCTGGCGGGGGGGGGGGGGGGGGCGGCGACACCCAGGAGGCCCCACCCCCCACTGACTCTTGGACGGGTCCTCTGCAAGATGCTGCCTCATCTGCAGACCGCTAGGAGAGAATCCACTGCAGGGGAACCAGGACGCGGCTGTCATCTCCAGGCCAGACCCACAGCTTTCTGCAGACCCGCAAGCGAAGGGGCAGGGACCCGGCTTCCAGCCGCCCCTGGGGAGCGTGAGGGTGCACAGCGCAGTGGGACAGGCCCTGAGGCTTGATACTCGTCCCCTGGGTGCTGCAGTCGGGACACCTCCTGCTTCTGTCTTGACGTTCTGTTCCCGGTTTTAGAGCCGAGGAAACAGGCATGCAGAGAGCCTGTGGCCGTGGGGTCCGGGCCCGGCTTCATGCGCGAGGGACTGGCGTGTGCTTGGAGATCCCGCTTCCCCCCAACCCAGCCCAGCACCCCCTCGCCCCCCCCCGACCCCGGGCAAAGCCCTCTGCAGCCACTGCACCAGAAGTGACATCCCAGCAGACGAGGCCGTGCAGGCACGCGTGAGTGTGCGTGTGTGCACGCGTGTGGCCGCGCATCAGGGCCTCTGAGCTCCGGGAGCTGACGTGCAGCACCTGACCCCGTGGCTGTGGAGGCCAGGCTTATGGAACCACGCAGCCCTGTGCGTGTGTAATGATGTTTCCTAGAACAAAATGCTGACAGGGAGGATCTCCCACCTTTTCTTGATCCAGGGTCCCCACGATGCCTCTCCTCTGAGCCCAGGTTGTTACAGAAGTTTTGTTTTTAAGTTTATATGTTTTGTTTTTTAAAATCTCACACAGGCCACGTGCCTTTTTGGGCATAGGGTGTTGTGGGTTTTAACACGCGTGTAGATTTGTGTGAGTGCACCAGCCCGCCCCCCAGAGAACCCCTTCAGGCGGCGCAGGGGCCCCTGTCCACGGCGCTCACGCCCCCCACCACGACCGCGGTTCTGTCCTCCCAGGACATCACCTGAGTGGAATGAGACGTGACAAAGTCTTCAAAGCAGCTTCAGTGAAGGTCACCCGAGAAGAAAGTGGGCCATGGAGGGCGGCTTCTCTGGGCAGCACGAGGCCCTTGGGACCGTCCCTATTGGTCACTGGGGGGCAATGTCGGGGGACGTGGCCTGGTTTGTTTTCCATTCGCCCAGTGGAGGACATGTGCCTTGTTTCACGTGGGCATCCTTTGCCCAATGTGGCAGTAGTCAGCCACTGTTCTCCAGACGCCCACCAGCCCCTCTCCTGTGATGCCGGGGACACAACCCTTAGACCTTCTGCCATTTCCCAGGTCTCCAAAGCGTTGTTCACCTCTTTCTTTTTTTCTTTTTCTTTTTTTTTAAGATTTATTTATTTATTTTAGAGACAGAGAGAAAAAAGGAGCGTGCTCACACAAGAGAGAAAGCATGGGCGCACGCAGGGAGGGAAGTGGTAGAGGCAGAGGGAGAGAGCATCTCAAGCAGACTCCCTGCTGAGCGTGGAGCCCGCCCTGGGGCTCGATCTCACGACCCTGAGACCGTGACCTGAGCTGAGATCAAGAGTCGGACACTCAACCGACTGAGCCACTGCTTCTCTTTTTTTAATTGCACTTTTTATTGAGACGAAACTCACATAATGTAAGTCACCCTTTTTTAAGTGTACAGTTTAATGGTTTTTAGTATATTCCCAATGTTGGGCATCATTACTCTGCTTCCAGAACATTCCTACCCGCCCCAGGAAGAAACGCCTTACCTGTGAGCCCTCAGCCTCAGCCCCCCTCCCAGATTAGGAGCCCCTCGTCTGCCTTCTGTCTTTACGGATCTGCCTGGTGTGGACATTGCATATGGACGAGACCAGGGACACGTGGCCTGTAGCACCCGGCTTCTTCCGGGGAGCTCCACATCCTCAAGGCTGCGGCTCGTGTCCTTCCAGTGGCTGAGGAGCATTCCCTTGTACGGACGCATCACATTTAAAAGCTCCATTCGTGGGTTGGTGCACATGCGCGCCGCCTCCCCCGCCCAGCTACTGTGAATCACGCTGCGTGAGCATCTGGGTGAACCTGTGCTTTCAAGTCGGTTTGAACCAAATCATGTATGTAGCTGTGTAATTTCTGGGTCACAGGGAACTCTATTTGTGATTTTTGAGGGACTACAGAACTGTTTCCTGCTGCGGCTGCACCATTTTACCTGCCCACTGGCAATGCACGAGCGTTCCGATTTCCCCGTGTCCTTGTCAACACTTGCTACTTTCTGTTTCCCGTGAAAGCCGTGCTCGTAGTCGTCGGATGGTGTGTCACTGTGGTTTGGATCCACGTGTCTCCAGTGTTGAGGGACATGGAGCACTTTCTCATGGATCTGCTGGCCATCCGAATGTCTTCTTTGGAGAAGCGTCCATTCATATCCTTTGCTCGTGTTAAAATTGGATTATTGGTCTTTTTATTGTCATAATCTAGATACCAGACTCTGATCAGATACATGATTTGCAAATAGTTTGTCCCATTCTGTGTGTTTTTTTTTCTTTTTCACTTTCTTGGGAATGTCCTTTGCAGCAGAACTCTTTAATTTTGATGAAGTCCAATTGATCTTTCTTTTTTTGCTTGTGCTTTCAGTTCTATATCTAAGAAACCTGTCAAGTCAAAGGTCACAAAGTCTTACACCTGTGTTTCCTCCCAAGGGTTTTATGGTTTTAGCTTTTGCATTAAATTCTTCGGATTAATTTTGAGTTAAATTTTATATATGGTGTGAGGTAAGAGTCCAAATTTATGATTTTTTGCATGTGGATATCCAATTGTCCTGCCACCATTTATTAAAAAGATGGTTCTTTCCCCATTGAATGGTCTCGCCAGCCCTGTGGAAGGTCAATTGGATGCAGCTATATGGGTGTATTTCCAGACTCTCAATTCTAGTGCCCGGGTCTGTGTCTATCCTGACACCAGCACCGCGCCGTCCTGATGACACTAGCTTGGTAGTAGGTTTTGAAATCAACGACGTGCATCCTCCCGCTTTGTTCTCCTTTTTCTGAGGTTGTTTGGCTATTTGGGCTCCCTTTCAATTCCAAGTGAATTTTAGAACCAGCGTATCCATTTCTGCAAGCCAGGCAATGGGACTCTTGTTAGGAATTGCACGGAAGCCGTAGCTCCATCTGGGGAGTATTGCCGTCCTAACAAAATAGCAAGCCGTCCATTCCATGCACACACAATGTCTTCCCATTTATTTAGCTCTGCTTTCATTTCTGTCTTGCAGTTTTCTCTATATAAGTTCATGTCACACGTGAATTGAGACTTTTACTTCTTCTTTGCAATCTGGAGCCTGTAATTTCCTTTCGTGGTCCGACTCCCCTGGCTAGAGCCCTTGTACAACGCTGAACAGAAGTGGCTGTGCTCCTGATCTTCAGGGAAGCACCCAGCCTTCCACTGTCTGGCATGAGGGTCACCACAGCTGTTCTGTGCACGTCCTCTATCAAGTGGAGGAAGTTCCCTCCTGTTCCCAGTTTGTGGGTATTTTTGTCATGAAAGAGTGTTGGATTCTGTGATCATTTTTTAACCTCTTTTGTTCTCTTTTGTTCATACTGGATGATTTCTGTTGCTCTATCTTCAAATTCGCTGGCTTCTTCTTCTGTTATTTTTCTCTGGCCATCGAGCCCCTATGATGAGTTTTAAATTTTGATTCCTGTATTTTTCAGCCTTACGTTTTTCCTTTGGCTCTTCTTTGCATCTTGTGTTCCTTTGCTGAGTTTTTTTTTTTTTTTTTTTTTTACCTTTTTCTTTCATTTCAGTTGTGTTCACACTTTCTTCCTGGGTTATTTTTATGATCCTGCTTTCAAGCTTTCATCAGACAGTGCTGATGCTGAGTCATCTTGGCATTCCTATCTGTTGGTGGTCTCCTCCCACGCAAGTTGAAATTTTCCTGGTTCTTCGTATGCCAAGTACTTCTGGATTGTATCCTGGACATTTAGAATATTCTGTCTTATTTAAATACTGTGGAGAATGTCCATATTTTTGTGGTAACGGGAGATGGATCCAGCTGGGTCCAACCCACAGTTTCCCCACAGTTTCCAGCAGCCTCCTTGGGTCGAGGTTTAACGTCTTTAACATCAGCTCCATTTCCAGTCTTGGATGTGACTTGTCCTGTGTGCACCACCCAGTGGCCAGTCTGGGTCCAGGGAGGTGGTCTCCACTCAGCGGAGTCCTTAGTCCTGGCATCCTATTTACACCAGCTGCACACATGGGCAGCTCAGGAGTGGGCCTGGGGGTTCAGGAACAGCCTATGGTGTCAGGTTCCAAGCTCCTTCCTCTTTAGGATGTGTCTGGGGGCTTTCTGGTTCTCAGGGGTCCCCTCCTCAGTCTTGGTTAGCCTGACTTGCTGCACATCTCCTGGAGCTACACTGAGTCCAGTGCCAGGCAGTGGGAGGACAGGACACAGCGATCGGCTTTGTCCCCTGCTCTGGAGCCTTGGGCTCCTTGGATTGGGAGAGGAAGGTTTGGGCACCTGTGGGCTCCCGCCACCCCACTGTTAGTGCTGTGGGTGCCTGGGAGACAGTGGGGAATGGCCCGCGCAGCCAGCAGATGGAGGCCCAGCGCTGGGTGCTCGCCCCTGTGCAGCGCCCTCGTCTCCCTTCCCTGCCCTCAGTCAGGTGCCCAACCCCAGGAGCTGCTCCCTTCCCGAAAACTCCCTACCTGCCGGCTCCCTCTCCTTCCCCCTGGCAGCCTGAAGCAGGGTTTCTGAGACTCGCTGAGCTTCCGAGCTTCCGGAGCTTTCCAGGGGGAGCTATTCCCTGCTGCTCCACCCCTCACAACTCCTCCATCCCCTCCTCCCCCTCCAACCTCTCCTCTCCTTCTCTCCCCCCTCCCTCTTGTCTCCATGCCCACGTGGCATTCAGTCGCACCTGACCACACCTCACACTCTCTGTGCCCATCACTCCTTAGGGTCTGTAGTCTTTCCTGAAGAACACTTAGAAAACCAAGGCTCAGGGAAGCTGAGGAGTGACTCACAATGGCAGAGCTGAGTCTGCAAGCCGCACCCGCCGGACTCTGCCTTCCTTGCTCTTTGCACCAGAGAGCTCCAGGAAGTCGGGCCTGAGTAGTTGGGAAGAGCTGTGCTTTATCCTTCTCTCTCTCCACTGGCTGGATGTTGACACACACGTCCCCAAGCCCAGGGGCCCAGGTGACTGTGCAGACGCCTGCCCCGCCCGGCCCCCAGGAGAGTGAGACCCAATGTGTGCTCTGATAAGACAAAGTTCAGGGGTTTGATTGCCAATACGACTCTAAGCAAGTCCCTGGCCACGTACTGTGAGAGCAGCTTATAAAGAAGAAATAAAATATGAAAAGGAAAGAAGGAGAAAAGATAAGCCCTAGTTAATCTCTCAAGGAGTCTCTCAGCAACAGATGGACACCAAGATACCAGGACGGAAGGAGCCAAGATTTTCTGTGCAGTGCTTCAACCTGAGTTTGAAAAGAATTTGGATATGTGGTAAAACTAGTAGGTTATGAGGAGGTAAAGACGGCGAGAGCAAGAACAGGGCGAACGGGAAAATCTGCAGCGAGTTCCGTGTGGACAGCGCGGTCGTGGGCCTGAAGGAGAAGGGACAGGCAGACACCCAGCCAGCCCTGAAAACTCCGTATTTTCTGAAGAGTGTAGTGACAGACCTAGTTGTGGAAAACATGGACACAGAAGAGAAGCAGGGAGTTTGGTGGTCAAGTGGAATGAGGCCTCAGGCACCAGCACCAAGCAAAGACTCCTCCACGGCAGGCAGGGGGCGCGGGGTCCGGGCCATGCAGCAGAAGCACGTTCTGTGCTCACAGCTGGCTGGGAGACCCGCAGGGCTGGGGTGCATCCTCAGCAGGCTCCTGGCCTTGAGCAGAGAGAGGGTGGGGACCGCCACAGCGGGACAGGATGTGGTGCTCAGTGCTGGTGGAGTTGGGGCCTTTGCAAGCTTTGCTAAGTTCTAGTCTGGGGTCTTGGATGATGCATCCAGAACACTGACAATTCATTCCATCTTCCCATACTTCTCAGATTGGAGTTAGCCGGGTGCAATCAGCTATACAGTGCAAGGGAAATGTTGAGAGCCAGGGAGCACTGTCTTCCTCCCGGCGATTTCTGAAGGAGGGCTCTTGTTCAAATTATAGAATTTCACAATCAAAGAAGTGAAAGCTACTTGGAGGGTCTTTTGAAGGTAGCAGCAAGGATGCCATTGAGACTCCTGGACCAGGAGCCTGGCTGCCTGGTTCTAGCCCTTCATTCATTCACTCACCTGTCCACTCATTAATTCATTCACTTGTCAGACATTTGCCAAGTTCCTCCAGATGCCAAGCTAAGAAAGATGATGGACCCAAGATGCAGAGATGTGAAGGCTGTGGGGTTCCCATGTGACTGGCTTGGGCTTTACTCATGTGAGCCCTTCCAGTACTCTTTGGCTTCCTGGGGGGGGCACCCCTAACACAGCAGGGAAAGCAGAAGCTCAGAAAGACGTGGTGTTGCCTGGGGCCCACTGCAGCACCCAGCAGGGCCAGGGCTGGACCCAGGTCTGCCCACCTGCAAATCTCTCTTCCATTCCCCATGCATGCTGCATCACCCACACCCTCTGCCCAGCGTGGGGTCCAGGAGCTGGGAACCTCTTCTGAGCTTGCCACCTGTCTTCTCCTGCTAGGGAAAACCTGGACAGGTGGGATGAGGCAGGGTCTCGGTTTGTGGGAGGGGCCAATTCTCAGGTCTGCTCCTGAGACTGGGGTCATCAGGGAGCAGGTCTAGACCCAGCTTCTCAGGGCCATACCCTGCCATGGTTCCCAGGTGTCCACACCCTTGGCTATGGCTCTCTGGATGCTGAGAAGAATGTTCCAGAGGCCCCAGAAAAGACATCTTCGTGGCTCAGACTGTCCAGTTCTTTATTGCCTTTAGTCTGGCAAACCTCAGGACACATCTTCCCTCTTGGGGCTCCATGGGATCCAAACAGGGAGGACCAAATACCCTGTTTATGGAAAATATTGATGCTTTGCTAGGTAAAAATCTCACAAAATGTTCAGCCTTGCTGGGTATTGGCAAAATTGGCGTGTGTCTCCCATGGCATCTTCCCTCCCCCACTTGAAAAGTGCTGCTATTTCTCAGTTTCCTAACTGTAGACACTACTCCTGACTTCCTCCTATGGAAGAGGGGGATTTTCCTTCTTTTGCCTCCCCTCCATGCCCTCTCCCAGAAGTTGCAGCACAGTTTTGGTTTAGTCAGTGTTCAGTGTTGTTGGTGTGATGACCTAGTATATGCCCCTGACCTATGGACACACAAAAGACCATGATTATATTGCCTTTCCAGCCTTCTCACTTGCCTGGAGTTGGCACTTGCCTTGCGTTTTTCATTTGCTTGGTTTTTCATGTACTTATCACTAACTTATCTCTAAACTCCCTTCATTGTGGCCAAGTGCAACAGGTTATCTACTGGTCCTTTATTAAACCTCTTTCCTGGGGCCTTCTACCTACAGCTCCAACCTGGCTAGGTTGCCCCTGCTTAACTGCAAGTTTCTGCAACTCCCTTTGCTCCCCTCCTGGGCTGGCTCTACTGCTTCCTGGTTCCCGTGGCTCCCTCATTCATGGGAGTCATTTAAGGTTAGTGGTTAAGGCACAGGTTTTAGAACCTGACTGCCTGGGGCCAAGTCCTAGCTCTTCTGCTTTGTTTAGACTCACCAGCCTCTTGCCCCTGGCCCCACCCTCCCTGGATGCTGGTTGACAGTACCATCTCTGCAGGTGGACTGAATTTGCAAGGTCCTGACAGAGAAGTTTTAAGCTGAGAACAGGAAAGAGGCAAATCTTTGTAGTCAGGTGTGTGGAGATGCATTATGGGAGATGAGGCTTGAACAGTCAGTTGGGGCCTGGAATCCCAGGCTGACGAGTTGAGGGATGGGGTCTTATCTGTAGACAGTGGGGAGCCACTGGACATTCTTGAGCAGGGGGATTACCTGGAATTGAGATCGAAAGAGGCCCTTAGCCCCTGTGGGTCCATCAGGGTTCTTCATTTAGAAATAATGGGACCTGCTCCGGATAATTTAAGCCAAAGAAGAATGTGCTGGAAGCATATCAAGCCATTAACAGAAGCCAGGGAGAGGCTAAGGATCCAGACTTTGAAGAGGGTGGGAGGGTGGGGCCAGAGTAGGGCCCAGGGAGGTGGGAGTAACTCAGTGTGACTTCTGGGACAGTTTCACCATGAGTGCACTGTGCTCAGTAGATCCAGAAGTACTGTCCTGGGAGAGAGCAGTGGGTAACCTGGCTTGGGTCTTGTGTGTCCCCTCTGCCAGGCAGGGAAGGGGAGGTCCCTGACCCATACCTCACCAAGGTAGTGGCCAATGGTGAGTCTGAGTCCCCAGGTAAAGTCTGGCCCGAACTGTGGGCTGGATGCTGGGCAGGCAGGACAGGGGAGTCCAGCCCAGCTCACATCCCCACCCAGAGGTGAGTGGCTCACTCAAGGACACAGGGGGCTTGGGGCCGGGCAGCACCAAGGACTAGCCCATGAGATGGCTCAGAGCATCCCTGTCCCAATGAGCTGTCAGAGGAATTGAGAACAATGCTTGAGGCAAACCAGATGTTTGGGAACTGTGTCAGGTGGATACAAGGAGGAGGTGGGCCAGACAGGAGGACTGGCCATGTGCTCTCACCGTATGGATGGGTTCCAACCCCAGTGTGGCACTGCTTGTGGGGTGGGGCCACTCGCAAGGTACGTGATCTCTGTCTCTATTCACACTATTGGGATTTTATCAAAATAAAAGCTTCTGCACAGCAAAGGAAATAATCAACAAAACAAAAAGACAGCCTACTGAATGGGAGAAGATATTTGCAAAAGACATTTCCAGAAAGAGTTAGTATCCAAAATATATAAAGAACTGATACAACTCGACACCCCCAAAACAAATAATCATTTTTTAACAAATTAAAAAGTGGGCAGAAGACATTGAACAGACATTTCTCCAAAGAAGACATCCAGACGGCCAACAGACACATGAAAAGATGCTCAACATCACTCATCATCAGGGAAATGCAAATCAAAGCCACAATGAGATACCACCTCACACCTGTCAGAATGGCTAAAATCAACAAGTCAGGGAACGACAGATGTTGGTGAGGATGTGGAGAAAAGGGAATCCTCTTACACTGTTGGTGGGAATGCAAGCTGGTGCAGCCACTCTGGAAAACAGTATGGAGGTTCCTCAAAGTTGAAAATAGATCTACCCTATGACCCAGAAATTCTACTACTGGGTATTTATGCAAAGAACATAAAAACACTAATTTGAAAAGACATATGCACCCTTAAGTTTATAGCAACATTATCTACAATAACCAAGATATGGAAGCAGCCCAAGTGTCCATCCACAGATGAACGGATAAAGAAGATGTGGTATAAATATATACAATGGGATATTACTCAGCCATCAGAAAGAATGAAATCTTGCCATAAGCAATGACATGGATAGAACTAGAGGGTATTAAGTGAAATAAGTCAGAGAAAGAAAGACCATATGATTTCACTCATCTGTGGAATTTAAGAAACAGAACAGATGAACAAAGAAAAAATGAGACAAACCAAGAAACAGACTCTTAACTAAAGAGAGCAAACAGATGGTCACCAGAGAGGTGGTGGGTGGGGCGGTAGTTGAGAGAGGTGATGGGGGTTAGGGAGCACGCTGGTGATGAGCACGAGGTGATGTACAGAACTGAGTCACCATATTGTCCACCGGAAACGAACATAACACTGTTCATTAATTATGTTGCAATGATAAAACAAGCTACCGAAAGCTGTTCGGGTGACTCAAATGGCCAAGTGGAGGTGCTCCAAGATGACCTGTCCCTTACTGCACAGAAGCAATGGGCAGTTTCCACAGTTTGAACTCAGCGATCCAGCCCTAGCGCAGCTCTGCCGGGTTCCCGGGGCCGGGGAAGCAGGCATGGCCCCTGCCCTCCGGGAGCACCGCCCTCCGGGAGCACTGCCTCACGGTGCAGACCGCAGCAAACCTGCCTTTGCAAATAGTCCGGCCCGCAGCACATTCAGGTGGAGGCCGGCGGGAGGAGGAAATGTGCAGGCGCGGGGAGGTTGCGACAGGGCTCCCATGGATTTGGGGGCCAGGACGTGAGGCCTGAAAGGAGACCCAACAGTAGCCAGGCAGAGAGAAGGTTGGAATTTGAGGCTGGGCGTCCGGCTCTGCTCCCAGATGCCCCGCATCCAGCCTCCCGACCTCTCACCGGGGCCGTGCCCACCCGCGAGGCCCAGCTGCCCACTCTCGCCTTGCTGTGGTCCTCCCTGCTCCCCTTGAGCCCTGTCTCTTTGTGACACATGAGACAGGTGGGTCCTTTTCAAACAGGTCACTCATGCACCAGCACTGCTTCTCAGCTCTCAAGGGACTTCTCAGCTCTCGAGAGAGAACTAAAGTCTCTGCAGTGCCCGCGAGCCCCGAGCGATGTGTCCAATGAGCGTCTGTGCTGTGGGTCCCTCTTCTCCCTGGACACCGAGTCAGGGAAGCTGACCCTCGGCCCGGAGGGCCTCCGGAAGCCATCCAAGGGTTTGGTCATCACAGACATGGCTGGAAGCAGGTGGCTCAGCAGGGCTGCCCCCGGCGGGCTCTGGCCTGTGGATGGACATGGGGGCCTTGGCTGCCTGGGGACCCTCCTCAGGGCAGGGGCAGCAGTGGGATAGTGGGAACCTAGGTGGCTGCCGAGACTGAGCAGCCCAGAGCGGAGGTAGCTGACTGGCGGGGTGGCAGGGTCGGATGGCGGGTTGGCTGAGCCCGTGGGCTGGCAGCTGGGATCCTGGCTCTGCCGTGAAGCCCAAGTGGAGACCCTTCACTCCTCGGAGCCTCTACTTCCTCACTTGTGAAATGGGCTCCGAGTGCGAGTGTCAGCCCGGGGCCTGGGACAGTGTAGGGGGCCTCAGTGCAGGTGTGTCTCCTTCCCTTGGATCCAGGAGGGACACAAAGAAAATAGGAGTCTCCTCTTGGGAGGGGTCCTGCCCTGGGGCAGGGGTCCCAGGCCCTCTGGCGACATGGGCCCCTCAAGGAATCTGGGACTCATGAAGGCTGCAAGTCACAGAGTTGGGGGATCAGGTGGAGGGATGTTCTGGACAAATGGCTTGGGGGGAGCTGCTGGGGCGTGGCCTTTATCTTCTGGAGAGCACACTGTTAAGTACTCAGGAACGCGGGGAGAAGTTGGTAAATGGTCCACAGCTCGGAATCAGCCAAGAGAGGCGTATTTGCACCATGGAAGCTGGCAAGGGCTACAGATCAGGGTTCTTCATTCTTGGCTTTCCTGGGAGCAGGTCTGCCAGCACACCACCCAGGGTGGAGAGTCAGGGGGTCTGCCCCCTGCCCCGGGACCTTGTCTTCCAGCCAGGCCTCGCGACACCCCCTTCCCCTGGCTTCTGCCCCCCAGACCACCTGTAGGACCACCTGCTCATCTCAGACTCAGCTGTATTCTGCAAGCGTGTTGAGCACGGCTGATGTGCAGGCCCAGACGGTAAGCTCACCCCGCTGGAATGGGGGTATTGTCATTCTGTCCGATCAACAGCCCCATGGGACAGGTGCCCGAGCCCCACCGCTGGACAGGGGAGCACCAAGTCTGTGCCCTTCCTGCACCCTGCCTTGTCCTGGGGACCCAGCGCAGGGCGTTGAATGGCAGGGTAAGCGACTGAATGGACCCTTCTGGAAAGGGTCCCCAGCTGTTCCTCCTGGCACTCGAGGACGGAGCGCTCCCGGTTCTGAAGGTGGCACGGCCCCGGGCCCATCGTTGGCGAGCAGCTCCACACGTGGCATGCTGCGCCTTTGGAAGCAGGCGAGGCCACGGCCACAGCACACGTCGGGGGAGGCCCAAGGCACGGGAAGGCACCTGGAGTTTTCAGATGCAGCTCTGGGGCAGCCATTCCCTAATTTCCCAGCCATTTCCTCCTACTCGGCCTCTCGCTTGTCCTGCCCCACCTGGCAGGGGGAGGTGGCTGGGGGACAATGATGAGGGGCCCTGCAGGACGTTGCGGCCAGGAGCGGGAGGACTGGGTCCTGGCCGGGCTCTGTTTGCGCTCTCCTGGGGCTGAGTCTGGCCGGCGCCCCCACCCACACCCCTGCACGGTCTCTCTGCCAGGCGCCTCCATGGGGGACCCTGGTCAGCGGCTTCAGCGTCTGGCCTGAGCTTCCTGGGAGGCACCTTCAGCCCACTGTGGATGAGCCTGTGAGGTCCCCAGGGGCCTCCGAGCCACGCTCTGTCCTGGGAGAAGCTGGCCATGCCCGCAGCTGCTGCCGCCCTCACACTTGCTTTGTGATGAGGAAGGAGAGGCACAGAGGTTCCAGGTCCCGTGGACCCAGGTGTGATGGTGGCCTGCTCACTCTGCACCCTGGTTCTTGCTTGTCCACTATTTCACACTTACCGAGAGAATGTTCATCCTATTGGGACAGGGGCCCTGGTCACCTGCGCCCGGTGTCCCCCCTCCCAGTCCAGCACGGTGCCTACACATCTGAGTCCAAACGTGTTGTGGATTCAGCGGCCGAGTGGCTGGTTTTCGGCCCCCGGAGGTAGCGGAAGAACCTAAAAGTACACTTACCAAGGGCTGAGGCCCGTCCCTCGATGGGCAGCAAGGCGGAGAGCTTTGCTCGCGCAGCTGCGGCCTGACCGATGAGAGGGCAGGGGTCACTCCTGGGAGCATCTGAGCAATCATGTCAGGCTGGGCTGGCCATCGAGTTTCCAAGGATCTACAGGCAATCGGAGGTATCTTCTAGGAAGGTAGAGTTTTCTTCTAATATGTTCAAAATCTATTTGTAACCCAGAGCCTGATGACACAGAGCTGGCATCTTTTTTGAAGAAATTAACTTCTCTATTCTTGGTCAATTCACTCCGGGGACGACATTCCCATGCCCGAGCCACCTTCTCTGCTGATGGGCATGGGGAAAGCCTTTCTTTTTCTGGTCTCATTTTTCACGACCAGGGGCAGTGGCCTGACATTCTGTGAGTGCACAGAACACCAGAGATTGCAATGGTAGGGAAATTCCATGTTTTAGGTTCAGCCATAAATTGAGCAAAGCTAAATGCAAAGTGCAGCCTCCCGTCCTAATAAGGGAGTGAGTCAGAATGGGGACTGCAGGGAGGTGGGCCTGGGGCCTTTGTTTCCCCAGTGGGGCTAGGGGAGACTTTGAGCTGTCCATTCATTGCCTGCTCCCCCAATTTCTTTCTGATACAACCCGATTTCATCCCATGCCACTGTCGGTCTGGAAAACAGAAACCCATTCAGGGACTTCGGAGGGGATTTAATACAAGGTGTTGGTCACAGAGTGTTGGAAAGGCTGGAGGAGCAAGTGATAGGAGGGTGACGCCCCGAGATCAGGGCTTCCCACGCCGGCGGGCTGAGCCCATGTCTGTGCCTGCTGGCGGAGTTCTGTGGCCGTGGCCAGCTGGGACCACCACCGAGGCTGTCACTTCTGTTACCACAGGTGTCTAGAGAGGCTGTGTGAACCTGGAAAGAACAGAGAGTCTGCTTCTCCTCTCCCCCAGCCACATCTCCCACCGCTGGAGCCTAACTGAAGGCCACTTGGCCTGGGAGCCTGAGACATGTCCCCATCACATGGAGCAGGAATGAGGCTGAGAGCAAAACGGCAAGTGATCAGCACAGTGACAATGTGCTCATTGAAAGACTCCATGTCCCAGCTTCCCTTGTAACCCAGCGTGGTCAAAGAGAGGTAATGGGAGTTGCTGAATGGGCTACCACGAAATGTTCAAAGGGGTTGGGTTATTTGTATATATCCTTTCTCCCTCCCTTCCTCTTCCTTCTCCTTTCTGCCTGAAATTTGGATGTGATGGCTGGAGCTCCCGCAGCAGTTTTGGACCAAGAGGTGACCTTGAAGATGTAAGCCACTCTGTAAGAGGGCAGAACAAAAGGACAGAGCTAGGGTCCTGGATGATCATGTGACTGCCCATTGCCTCTGCCCTGGATGTCCCTCCTCTGGACTTTCCTACGAGAGACAAAACTTCTACGTTATTTCTCTGCTCATTTGGGTTTTCTCTCCCATTTAGCTGAGCCAAATCCTGATTGCTGTCTTGATTTTCATTATCAACTAAAAACCTGAGACTCAAGTCCCCTATCTATAAAACTGGGCCGATAAACGAGTGTTCAGTACACTGACTGGGAGGACAGCATTGCTGGTGGCCAACGTCTGCCTAGCCCCTGGCTTACCGATGCCCACCCCTCTGGGGAGGGGATGCGAGTGTGCAGCCAGGGAAGCTGACTCTCTTCCGACTGAAAATAATGACTTTCTGTGTGGCTCTCTCGGGGAGAATGTGAATTAGTAATGGGGACTTCAGGGGTCGGCTTAAGGCCTGGCATGGGGGCATGGTGGTGCCACGATGTAGTCCTTGGCCCCCAGAGTTTAGAGGGGTGCCCCAAATGTGAGCAGGTAACTCACATTACGTAGTGGTGACATAACAGGGCATGGGACTGTTGGGGTCCCTGCAGGACAGGTCCTCAGACTGAGGAAGGGTTTGAGATTTCCTAGAGGAAGACCTGAAGGAGGGTCAGAGCCAGTGTGAGCAGTGGACACGGGGTGGAGCGGGGACAATACTCTGGCCAGAGGGAACAGTCTGTACAAAGACCTGAGGTTAAGAGGAAGAACGTCCAAAACATTAGAGTAGGGGATGGGTGACCTTGCAAGTAAGTGAGCTCCCCATTCCTGGAGGTATCCAAGTGAAGGCTGATGTCCAAGGAGATAGACAGGCCCTGCATCTGTGCTGAGCAGGAGGAGGGGGAGCCACCCCAGTGAGCGTGACTGAGGAGCATCCCTGCAGGGGGACGAGGGATGTTGGGGGCATGGGTGACCGAGCTGTGCGACCCATCAGAGTCAAGCCCCCACCAAACAGACCCCTGGCAGGTCCACACTGGAGGGGGTGCGAGAAGAGGATCCCCGGGGTCCCCAGGAAACTCGCAGGGCGTGGTCTGTGTGTGGCCTACAGGCAATAGGATGTGTGTGGCCTGGGGGCGTCCTCACCCCCCCCGACCCGGTGGAGAGATTCCCAAGTGTCGAACAAAATCTTCCTTCTAGGCAGAGCTGCAGCTGGTCGAGGGGCTCACCCCAGCCCTCCAGCGTCTCCCCACTGTGCCCACGTCACTGCCGTGGGCCGTGGAGGTCAGGGACCGGGGCACCTCTGCATCCATGCCCCCAGGCCCAGCCGGGGCCAACCCAGAGCCAGTCCCCAGGACACGTGTGTGGAATGAATGCGACAGGGACCCAGAAGCTCGTCCTAACTCGCCTGTGGCCTTGGCGGCTGGCTCTTCTAGTGGAGGCTCGGCTTCCTCAGCTTTGCAAGCAGATGCTACCCCTTTCCTTCCAGGGTAGACGTGAGGACTGAATGAGAAATGCACGGGAAGTCTAGAGCCCTCGGGGCCCCAGTTTCTCATCTGTGAAAGGAGTGACAGGATCCAGCGTGGCCCAGGGCATGCCGTGGCATCCCAGGATCGCAGAGCTGGGGCCTGGCCCGGATCCCAGGCAGCAGGGCCAGGGCTGAGCCCCACAGCCCAGAGCCAGGCTGCCACCCCAGCGGCCACGCCCAGGGTGGCTGAGCCTCTACACCAGCTGTTTCCCACATTAGCCGCCCCTCCCAGGAGGGCCTCCAGCGCTGGAAGGGTGGCAAAGAGACGGCCCAGAAGTTTCCAGGCATGCATATCCTGGCTGCAGGTGGCCAGCAGCGAGGGTATGGGGCCGTGGTGGAGGCCAACGGCTTTGCAACCATGCCCCCTGGTGACCTCTGGGCTGGCCGCCCTCGGGCTCTGGCAGGCCTGGCCGGGCTGGCCCTGTGTGGCAGGCAGGGTAGCGGTCGATGCTGTAGGGCTGGGCCTGGCCAGAGGTGGACGTCGAGACTCCTGACCACAGCCCTGTTAATTTGTGCTAAGTGCTTAGGACAGCGCCAGGAGAGGGGTGCAGGCTGCCCTGGTGTGAGAGGCGGCATTCGGAGATGGTCCTGCCCCTGCATGCGCGCCGGGATCATCGGCTCGCCTGGGATGAGGGCGAGCCCGGGAACCTGACTTTAAGGAAGGGGACATCCTGATGGGCCTGACCTGATCAGGGCCGTCCCGCCGCCCGAGGGCTTGTTCATGGGAACAAGCCCTGGAGGCAGAGGGTCCCATGGAAGGGCCTGAGAGTGACCCCAGGTGCTGAGGGTCCCAGGCTCCAGGTGGGTCGCAGCCCCGCCACGTCAGACCATGAACCCTGCCCAACTTCCGACCCACAGAGACACAGACGGTAAATGATGTCGTTACGGGGTCGTCTGTTCAGCAGCACAGACAAGAACACATAAGGAAGGCCACCGTCTGGGCTTGCAGCTCCTCCGCGAGCCCCCGAGGCCCCTCACCCTCCATGTCACTCGCTTTCCTGCAGAGCGTGCCCTGCTCCCCTTCTGCACCCAGTGAAGTCCCCCCGGCCCCTCCTCGGAGAGGCCACCCCCGCTCCCAGCCCAAGGGTCTCCCGCAGTATGGGCTGAATTATGAATTTTTAATGTGTTCCTCAGAATCGCCCCGTGTAGGGAGTCACTGGGACCCCGGGGCGGGCTGCCCCCAGGAAGGAGGCTGCGGGGGAGGGTACTCCAGCCCCACCACCCAGACCGCGGAGGACGAGACCTCAGCTGCTCTTCCAGACAGACAGACAGACACCTAAAACAGCTGATGTGGGTTTCCTCGGCTCCTCTGAAGGTGACTTTATGGAGGATTCTCTGGAAAATAGCATTTTTTCTTTTTTTTAAATGGGATACGCATGTCATAAAAAGTAAAAAGAAATAGGCAGGAGATCACAAAAATGTTTAAGAATCAGACCAAATCCTGTTCCTAGAGAAATCGATTTTGAACTTTTGGTGAACGTCATGTCCGGGTTTTCTCTGGGTACACACAAGTCACCCCCCCACACACATGCTCACCTCCATACCCACCTGCACTCACACCCGGACCTACCAGCACACGCATGCACACGTGTGCACACATACACGGGTTCGCGGTAGGACCCTATGTAACATGGGCTACGCCATCTCATGCGACTTCTCCTTTTGTTAGCTCAGTAAGAAGCCTGGACAGGTTCCCATGCGCATAGAGCCAGACCTGCCCCGTGGGCTCCCCAGGCCCCAGCATTTCCTTGTGTGTAGCGGGGACGGACTGTCTCCAGGCTTTATGACACGTGACCCTGGACCTCCGTGTGCCCACACCTCGGCTTGCATGTGATCACCTGCTTGGTGCTAAATGCCAGATGAACAGTCGTCAGGTGCCATAGGCCTTAAATAAATACCTGTCGGGTGGACTTTTACATCTCTATGCTAAAGGATCAGCCTGTTTTAGTGCCCACGACCAGACAGGTGCAGGGCACACCGTGCCCATCATCCTCCCTCTCTGGGGAGCAGCGTTACCAGCTGAGGGTGCAGAACTCAGTGTCTCTCTTCCCCTGTGTAATCTTGATCACTGGGAGGTTGGGACAACGCCTTACAGCATCTGATGGCTGCCCTCGGTATATTCGCAGCCCCCGCCTCCCCCTCTCGTGAACTCCAGCTCCCTGCCACCACTTTTCTCTCCTTTGGAGCACCTGTGAGGGTTCCTCCCTGCCAGGCTGGTCGAAAGGGCGGGGGGCGAGGGCCGGGGTGAGCGTGTAGTGCAGGGGGCAGCGATAAGGAGCACTCACAAGAGGGGTCGAGGCCCTCAGGGTCCCTTCTCAGCATGGAGGCGGCCAGCCCAGGATCCTTGAGGAAGCAGAAAGCGGGGCTCCTGGAAGGAATTTTAGTCTGAAGAGGGTTCTTCTTGGTGTGAAAAATGACTTGCCGCAAAGTCAATACAATCCAAAGGAAGCCACGCTGGGAAGGAGGAGGCCACTGCTGGCCTCAGTCTTTCTATCTGTGAAATGGGATTCATGACCTTCCTTCCCTGCTGGGTCCCAGGCTGGGGCCCTGCTGTCTTTTCACTGGGCCAAGTGGGGTAGCTCGGGGGCTCCCCTGTACCCCACCAGCTCAAGGAGCCCGCCACAAGACCCACACCCCAGCCCACTTGGGGAACCAAGCCCAGGTCCTTACCAGGTATGGAGCCTCTTGGTTTCCTGCACGCACACTGTCCCGACCGCAGAGAACGCTCTGCAGGCTTCACCTGGCTAACCCCCTGAGCACAGCTCTCGGCTTAGACGTCACTCCCTCTAAGAGCTTGAGGGACCCCGATTTGCTCCTCTCCCACCCTGGCCTCACTGTGCATGGGGGTCTGTTAGCTGCCCCTCCTGGACGCCGGCAGCTGGGCCCCATGGACAGGGCAGCGACAGGGCCAGTGGGCAGGAGCCGGCCCTTCTGGTTGCAGTGGTCCACAGGCCACTGATGATCCTTCCGCGTGGGGGGCCCGCCCTCCCCGCCACCTCACCGGCAGTGCAAGCCACCCCAGATGTGCTGGTGACCTCTCCCTGCGCTTGCCCGCAGGGCTTGGGGAGGGAACAGGGCACCCACAGTCAGGAAGCACCAGTCCTGGGCTTCTATTAGTTTTATCCCGTTGTTCCTTCCGTCCGAGGCCATGCAGGACCAAGCGTCATTCCCCACAGGCAGCCCCGAGTCTGCAGCCCTGATTGCTGACACCTCCGCTCGTCACGCTCTGGGGGTTCGTGACCTGTGCCCGACTCAGTTACCGACGGGGGCTGTTGCCTGGGATTCAGGATTTCAGGTGATGCTCAGTCGCGGATGCATGCTGTACAAAGTGACAGGGAATTTGAGTTCTCTCCTGGGGGCGAAGCTTTGGACAGTGCGGCAAGTAGAATTCCCCAAGTCTGGCCATCAGGCACGGAGCAGTGTCGGGGCCCCCACGCCCAACTAATGACCACAGGGTCCAGAGCTTGGGACCCTCTCAGCTGTGTGGCCCGAGGCCAGTGCCCTGGCCTCTCTGGGGCTAGATTTCTCCAGTGCCAAAATAAGGAACATAAAACCCTTCTGTTGTCTGCAACCTGCATTAGCGATTTTTTAAAGAGATTTCTGTTGCACCTTCACCTGCTGACTGCGTGCAGGCCCTTCGGGAACAGGTGTGGGCAGAGGGAGTGTGGGCATGGGACCCTCACCTCCCTGGATCGCCAGGAAGAGCGTGGACAGAGCTGCCGTGAGCACTCACTGCCACCGTTACCATCAGAAGGGGGGCTGGGGGCGGGGCTGTGGTTCCCTGTGATGCCTGCGAAGGTGTGTGAAGGTGGGCTCTGCCCGGGCCTGGGGCAGCACGTCACCTGTGCTCAGATCCCGGCTCGGTCCCTTCTGAGCAGTAGAAGCTGAGCCTTTCTGAGTCTCAGTCCCCTCATCTATAAACTGGGAACACAGTTCCGAACGTTCGTGTCCCCAAAAGTCACGTGTGGAAACCCTACCACCCGTGTGATGGCCTCAGGAGGCGGGGCCTTGGGAGACGAGCCCAGTGAGCGGGATTAGCACTCCTACAATGATGCTGTACAGTACAGTGGAGGCCCCGCCCTCACGACCGGAGCACCTCCCAGAGGCCCCCCTCCGGAGGCCATCACACTGGGCGTTAGGGCTTCCGCATACGAATTTTGGGGACGCGAACATTCAGAGTGTGGCAGTCATGTTCCCGTTTCACAGATGAGGAGACTGAGGCTCAGAGAGTCTAAGTCCACGCTGCTCAGAAGGGGCCGAGAGCTGGGATCTGAGCCCGGGCTCAAATGGCTCCAAACCAGAAACATTCTCCTCACTCCCGTGCCTTCCCCCACTGTCCGAAGACAAACTTGCACCCATTGACCCTGAGATGGGTTGCCAGCCCCATGGGAAATCTTTCTGTTCCTGTGTTTTACGAAGGAGGAGGCTCTGGGGTCTCCTTTTGCCTCTTGCTGGAGGAAGGGTGGGGTGGGAGAGCAGCGGGCATCCCGAGCAGGTGGCCCTGAGTTTCAAGTGCTTCAGTGGGAAAACCAGGTGAAGGATGTGGTGTGGTCTGAAGGCTGTGGGGTCGCTGGACCAATGGAGGCAGCCCAGGTAGGCGGGGGCCCCAGGCTGCCTGCAGGACCACTCTGAGACCCCCTTGCTCCATCTCGAGGGGTTCTTCACGCAGGGTGGGGCTCTCTCCCTCCCAGAGCTCTCGGCAGAGGAGCCCAGGCTGCACAGGGCAAGACCCCAAAGGCCTCCAGGGCCGCCAGACCGCAGGATCCAAATAGCCCCTGCCGTGGCGGCCACAGCCCTTGGCTGCCACCCCACAGCCTTCGGGACAAACCTGGCTACACAGCCTGCCATTGAGCTTTCCTCACGCCTATCCCTGTCCCAGTCCACAGCCTCGAGCTTCCTGCCAACCTGTCCGCACTATCCAATTATCTCGTACTTGCCCCTTCTTGGCCTGACTCTTGTCGTCCCGACTCTGGGGAGACCCAGGTCGGGTCAGGAGCCACCTGGGGGGCCCCGGAGCCCTGGGCCTCCCTCTGCCACAGCCTCTGTCCCACCAGGGTCACGTCCAGCTTCTGGCTTCTCCTGTCTCTGTCCTGCATGCACGGATGCCGGGCCCCCAGTGCTTTGGAGACTCTCTGTGCTTCACTAAGGAACAGACTGGAAGGTCTTGTTGACGACGATGAGTGTGGTGTCGGAGGCAAGCCCGTACGGTCACCGCCTTAGCACCTGCCACCCCTCCGCAAGCCTGAGGAATTTTCACCCATCTTTTCTTCTCTCTGCTCCCTTCGTCCCGCTCCTGGACAGGTTGGTGGGAAGCTCAGGGTTCTACAAGACCAAGATGCTCCAAAGCAGACTAACCAGTCAGTCGTGGGGGGCGGAGCTTGAGGTGGGAAAAGCACAGCACTGCTCAGAGTTTTGACGGAGGATTTCAACTGGATCTTTCTTCCTGAGCGGTTTCCTGATTTTCACGCACTCATGCTCCTACAGAAAATGCGGAAGTTATCGGAAAGGGCAAAGAAACAGAAGAAACCCCAAGCGCTCATAATCCCGCTGCCCACAGCTGACCGCCATGGTGGTCTGGCGCGTGGCATGCAGCCTTTTCCAGACATCGCTTAGAGCCGAGATCGCCACGTGATTCCCGTGGTTTCCACTGAACAACACACCCTAGGCAGAATCCCGCGGACGCCTGTGAGTGGCTGCATCCCGCTCTGCTGTGGGGATACAGTAATGATTTACCAGCTTCCTGCTGTCCACTGGCTCGTCCACTTCTCTCTCTTTCCCGCCTTCCTCTCCCTGCATGTGTATGAGCCAATACTTTTGCTGACATTTCTCATTATTCCTTTGGGATGCTTGCCTGGAAAGCAGATGACCGGAGGCAGCATCCTGGTGGATCTGAGTACACATTTGCTGTGTACACACCCCCGAGCCTCTGGTCTCAGATCTCGCTGGCTGGGCTGCCCCCCTCTCCCTGGGTTTGAGAACCTGTGGTCTCATCAATAGAATACCAGTTACTATACTTACCTTTGAATCTCATCCCTGGTGAAAAATTTAAACCCTCTGCAGGGTGGCATGCAGGGTCTGATCCATTTATCTTCCAATCTTAGGGGAAAAAAATTAAAATGTTAAATATTTTCAGCACGTTAAAAAAAGTACTCCAAAAATAAGGGTGTGGCCCCCACTAGGGCCCTCCTGCTCGTTCTCGCTGGGATGCGCATTTCCATGACAAAGCTCAGCACTGGTTCCAGAAGGTCTGGCCCCTGCTCAGTAACATTGAAGGCTGCCACATTGCCCCCAAATTCTTCATTGGCCGCTGGATGCCCACTGGAAGCCCTTCCGAATCCCGCCCCAGCCACGTGTGCTGGCTCCTTCTGCCGCTGTGACCACGGATGCCCACACCCACGTGCCTGGAATACCTGCTCCGCACGGCCCCCTCGGGCTTCCTGGATCCGTCAGCCTGGAGACCAAGGCCTCTTCCTCAGCACGCTCGCCGAGACTGCTGTTCCAGCCCCAGTCCAGTCCTGGGCTTGCATGAGGCCGCTTCTGCTGCTGAGTCAGAGCCAAGTGCTCTGTACTGTCTCCTCGTCGGAGAAATTGGGGCAGGAATACTCATCCCCGGGGGGCTGTGGTGGGAAATAAATACGGTTAAATGAGATAAGCTCAATCATGAAATATGCTTAAAATTAAGTAAAATTCAATACACTCAGTTAATACTTGTTCTTTTCTCTCCTTACACATATTTTTCCCCTCCCTGAGTGCACATAACAAACTTCCAGTGCAAGTTTGTGGAAATGAGTTGGTTCACAAGTGACGGTATTTCATTATAATTGATACAATTCATTTGTCTTAAAAAATCAGATCATTGGGGCACCTACCTGGCTCAGTGGGTTGAGCATCCGCCTCTTGATTTCGGCTCAGGCCATGATCTCAGGGTTGTGGGATCGAGCCCTGAGTCAGTCTCCCTGCTCAGCGGGGAGTCTGCTTGTCTCCCTCGCCCTCTCCCTCTGCCCCCACTCACTCTCTCTCTCTCAAATAAAGAAGTAAAATCTTAAAAAAAATAAGATCATTATTTCTTATAGGAGGTCAGTGTGCTTGTGTTTCAGATCTTATGTTGTCCGATCTTCTCTCTGCTCGTCAGAGGGTGAGCATCAAAGCTTATTAGTCTCTGCAGTCTGTGTCCCGTTTGGCACAGTCCCCTATGCATGCCGGGCACGAGAACTGTTTGTGGGTGAACAGATGGCCTGTCTTTACATAACACTGACCGGCAAAGCTTTCCTGCGCTCACGTCTTGGAATGATGCTCTTGTCCCCCCAAGCGACCTGCCTGGAATCTATCTCCGTGGAGACATTCAGAGGGTTCAGGAGCTGCTGTCACTGGCTGGATCGAAGTCTCCCCATGAAGCATCTAATGCTTCCACTGATCCGCCGATCCACAGATGGCCACTCAGGAGCCTTGGCGGGACTGGGGGAGCCCCTGTGGCCATGCTGTCCCGGCCACCTTCACTGTGTCCACCGACCCCTGGAGTTGTAGAGCTGCCTACTCTTCTCTGGAAAGTCAGGAGGGATGGCTTTGACATTACGGTTCTGGTTTCAGACAAGGTCTGATCTGATGAGAATTTCTCTTGGATCTGAAAGCATTTAGTGGGAGGGAGAGTGAGAGAGGAAGCCGCTGCATTTGGAGGATGGAGACTGGGTTTGGCCTCTCTGTAGGAGGCCATGTGGAGGGCTGACAGGACATTGGGTGGGAGCCAGAAGGACCGAGTTTGATTCCCAGAGCCCCTGGTTTCTAGTTCTGTGACCTTGGAAGAGATACTTGACTTATCTGAGTTGCCCTGTCCCCAACTATAAAATGGAGTCATGATAAAGGCGGACATCTCTCTGACTACTCACTGTGTGCTGGGCACTGTTTGAAGCTCTCTATGTATATTTATTAGTTTAATCCTAATTGCAACCACATAAGGCAGGTGCAATTGATAGTTATTAATATCCCTGTTACACATAGTAGAAAAGGAGACCCAAGAGGTGACTTGCCCAAGGCCACGTGGCTGGGGTGGTGGGACCAGTGCAGGTTGTCCCCTCATTCCCCCAGCCACCTGCATTTTCTTCAGTCCTTTTAGCACTGGCACCAGGGAGACCCCCATGAAGGCGAGCCGCCTCCCCACTAGCCATCCTCTGTCCCCGGGAGAGGGCTAGGCTTGCAGGACCTCTGAGTGAGAGCGGGTGAGTGGGGCCGGGGAAAGATGGGGTGAGGGTCTGCCTTCTGGCTCCTTTTATGTAGGGGCTGCCAAAAAGAGAAGGTGCCAAAAAAAGCTTCCTGGAATCTGGTAGCTTCCAATTGCCCTCCCTCCATTCTTGTCCTGACAACTGTTCACTGAAGGGATTGGAAGATTCCTACAGGTTCAGGAGCCCGGGGGGCAGGAGAGGAGGAGAGAGAGACAGACCCCCTTTCCCAGGGGCTCCAAGAGCCACCTGGAGAGGCAGAGCTCAGCTCCAAAGGGAGTTCCATATTGCACCAAGCAGGGAACCACGCCTCTCAGCCTCTGCCTCTTTCCTTCTCTCTTCCTCTTTGCTTTTCTCTCCCTTACCCCTTCTTCTTCCTTTCCTCTTTACTTTTCCTTCTTCATCTCCTTCCTTCCCTCATTTCTCCTCTCATTTCCACTTCTTGCTGTCCTTCTTGGTTCAACAAACATAGATCCACTCCCTGGCCCTGAGCTGGGGCTGGGAAGAGGACTGCCATCCAGGCGCCCCGATGCTTTCTTCCTCTAGCTCCCTCTGCCCATCCAGCACAGCTCCCTGCCCCTCAGTCTCCTGGTTCCCTGCTTCCGCTCGCCCCCATACCGCTGGGTCACTCCAGTTTGGTGCCAGCGCAGGAGAGGGGGAGGTGCTCGGAAAGGGTCAACACAACCGGGGAGAAGCAGATAGCTTTTTAGCATCCCACGGCCTGTGAGTCACCGCCAGGAGGCTCTGGAGTAGGAGGTGTGACCATTGTAAGGACCGTCCTGGTCTGGGGCAGAACGGCATGGAGCTCCTTCCAGCCGCTGCATGTGGAGGGAAGAAAAGACAAGGCGACTGCAGAGACCGCCGTGACTCCAGCTCCCCTCACCCTCCCGCTTAGATTCAGCCGCCGGCCGGTGCCGCAAACGCCTTGGCGCGGGGCGCGGGGCCCGCGAGCGCGTTCAGCACCCTGGACAGCGCCGCAGGAGGTGACCCGTGCGGCCGCGTTGCGCTCCGCCCGCCCGCGACCGCTCCCAGTTCCGCAGCGCAGCGCGCTTGGCCAGCCACCGGGGACCCAGAGCTCGCCACCGCTTTCCGCGCGCCGCTCCGAGCCGTGACGTCGGCTCTGGCCCTCCGGGACTCCAAGAGCGCGCCCGTCCGCCGCGCCACTTTCCCCGCCTGCGGCCGGAGCGGAACCATGAGCGCGGGCCCCTGCCGCCGCTGTTCCGCGGGGCGCATGGCCAGCCGCTAGCGCCATGGGCCCGGGAGAGGCGCTGCTGGCCGTGTCGCTGCTGTCCAGCGCGCTGGGGCTGCTCTGCGGCGCCTAGACAGCCGAGCGGCGCGCGCGCCTCTTGCGCGCTTTCCCGGGGAACCTGTCCCTGGGCTGCCCGCTGCCGGCGGCGCTAGACATGCCCTTCCTGTTGCTCGGGCAAGCTGCGTGGGCGGCCGCCATCTGGGCCCAGCGTGTACCAGGCCGCAGGCTTCCTGGACACCTTCCTGGAGTCCAACTCTGTACTTAGCACGGCGGCGCTGAATGCAGACCGGTGGCTGGCGGTGGGTTTCCCACTCCACCATGTTTGCCCGGATGGCCTAGGTGTGGGGACAGTCATTGGTCTTCAGCGCTCTCCTGCTCATGGCTCCTCTACAGGGGAGCCTACGGGTCCTGCCTGCTTCCCCGGCCGGCGCCCCGCAGAGCTCCACGCTGCTGGCTTTGCACTGCTGTTCCCTGTGCTCGGCCTCCCCTGGCTCAAGATGCTGTGGGTGGCCCAGAGCCACTGCCGGCACTTTGATGTCGACACCATGCAGGGGCTTGTGCTGCCATGCACCTGCATCCCAGGTAGTCGGCCGCGAGTCCCCACCCAGCCCAGGGGGCTGCACCCACTCCTGCGCTCCCCACTGGCGGCTGGTTCCTGAGCCAGCCGCAGGCACCAGCTCCTGCCCCAGGGGTTCCCTCGCTGCGTGGCTTCCCCTGCACGCAGCTCCCAGGTTTCTGCATCTGCTTGTTTGTACTCTCAGTGAGTCCACACACTGGAAGGGCCAGGTGCCTCTTAGTGTCTGCGTTTGCCTGTGGAGTATGTGCCCACAGTGAGCTTTTGCACAAGCTGTGAGGGCTGAGCCACCGGAGAACGGTGCCCCCCCCACCGTGGGAGGAGTCAGTCACTCCTCTTCTGGGCAGGTGGTGTGGATCTGAACACTCCTTCCAGTTTCTGCCCTGCTCCCCCAGTGCCCTTGCCTGATCTGAGGTCTCAGGTCTTGGGGAGGGTCTGCCGGGTTCTGTCTGCTCCCGACTTGGCATGCATTTGCCCCCGGAATCTCTAGCTGGTGTCACTGCTACCCGTTGCCCCTCCTCCCAACTCCCCTCCCCCGATATCTGCCTCTGCCCCGCCCCCAGGAGCTCATCCCCACCCCTCACGTGCCCTGACTTGTGTCCTCTGTTCTGCCCCCCCAACACTGCCTCAGTGAGCAGAAGCACCATGGCTGGTGGCTGCCAGGCAGATCGGCATCTTCATCGGGTCCTTCGTCATCTGCTTAGCTGCATACATTGTGACCAGGTGGGCCTGGCCCTCAGACCCCTGTCTTGGGAGCTGCTGAGATGTGGGCTTGGCCTCAGCCAGGCAGGCAGGCAGGCCTCTGAGGTCTCCCTGCTGGGGACCTGGAGGGAAGTCCTTCCTCGACACCTGAGGCAGCTGGGGCCTCACCCCAGCTCTTGTCAAAGGCCCTGGGACAGACGCAGCACCAGCCCCACACCCTTGCTATAAATGAGAAAGCTGTCCCTGTCCGGGGAGACTGAGGCTGGGCCAGGCAGGTGCGGGGTCTGTCTGAGCTGGCATCTGACTCTTTCCAATCTTAGGAAGCCTTTAAAACCAGTTAGGTGGTCTGGGATCAACCCCGGCCTCAGACTCAGTATCCCCTGGGCATGGATTCGGGAATCCTGTGGCCAGTCCCGGCCAAGGCCACTGTCACACTCACCCAGAGCTCTTCTTCCCCTCCCTTTCCCTGGAGACCCTGGCCTGGAGCTGGTAGGAGACTGGGGGAGACCGCATGTAAGGGGCCCAGTGGCTGTCACGGTCACAGTCCTGTGGTGAGAGCAGCTGGCTCTGTATTCCTGACGCCGAGATTCCTGGGATTCTCATTCTGTGGTCAGCCTCCCTGGGTGGTCCCCACATCCCATCTTGGGCTGAGACAGAAGGACACCCTGAGGTAAGTGGCTCCTGGAAGGAGCTGATGGTTCTCAGCCTCTGGCCCAGGCTGCCTACCCAAGGGGCAGAGGGGGCACTGGGCAGGGTGCCAGGCTCCTAGGTTTGTTCCAGCAAGCATCTCCTGGAGGCTCTAGGATGCACTGGGAGGTCGACTTGTCTGTTCAGGCTGTCTACCTCCTCGGGTCATTTGGTTTGTTAAGCGTGATAGGGAGGGCACCCATGGTTCCCACGGGTTGGGGGAGGCTTCTGGGGCGTGTGTGCCAGATGGAGTGGGCTCTGTCCACGCTGTCAAGCTCCTTTGGAATCCACGCTCAGGATGTGAGCCACATGGCTCTTGGCCACCCACCTCTCTGGCCCCGGGACAGGGTGGATTTCTCATGGATCACAGGCACCATCGTGCTTCTTCACACGAAACCTGGCCGGTGTCTCATGTTCTTAAACTGCATGTGTGCAGTCATGGGCAGGGCCAACCGTGGCGTTGTCCCGTGAACCCGCAATCTCATCGGTGTGGTGTCTGTGCACACATGCGTGTACACATGTGTGTGTGTGTGTGTGTGTGTGTGCAGGGGTGGGTGCTGGAGTTTCAAGAGCTCCCTCGTGTGACCCAGCTTCAGTATTTGCTTTTGAAATTGTAAATGAATAGCGAGGGAGCCTGGGTTACTCAACCACAGTATGTTGATCGCTAGCTTTTACTTTTATGTCATTTAGGTGTGCAAGGACCCGTGTGTGTATATGTGAGCGTGCGTGTGCACACGCATGCACACGTGTGTGTGGCAGGAGAGCAGAGCCTTAGTGCATACATCAGCAGCCCAGTTTCCACTGTGCGCACTCGGTGACATAGACTGCTCACACTCTCTTCTCTGTGACGCACGTCACCAAACCCTTTATGGGAACTGTGGATAAGATAAAGTAGAGCCTCTTATGATTGTCATGAGTGCTCATGAGGTGGTGCATCTCCTTCGCTCACTCACCATTTGCTGAGCGCCTCCTGCGTGCTGGGCTTTGTGCCGGGTTCCAGGTGAGTCCTGCCTCGCTGGGCTCTTTGTCCTGATGGCAGAAGATGCAGGTCAACAGGGGCAGACAGGTGTCTCCAGTGAGGGAGGGGTATTGAAGGATTGAATTTGGGAGCAGCACCCTGGCTCTGTGTTCATCTGCACCCCCATCCCCACCCCAGACTGCACACTGCTGCAGGTGAGTGTGCTGCACACCTGGGACCTTAATCCACTCTGGCATGTGAATCAATAAAACCCCAGGGTGATAACCAAGAAACAGAAAGGGAAAATCACCGTGTCCCCAGCTCCTTTACCTTCTTCATCCACACCACCACTGCTGGGCTCAAGGTGACTCTGTGATATTTCTAAGCAGGTTAAATCCATCTTCAAGGTGTCCACAGAAGAATCTAACAATGCATCACAGTTCTGAAAACAATTCCCCAGAGAAGATCTCTAACATAGTTGTAGCAATTACAAAATGACCAGAACAAATGCACCACCTTGCAGGGGGAGAGAGACTCTTTCGGGAGGAACAGCACACCCCTCCGTATATGAATGCTTACAGGTTAACCACCCGCCACATTAGAATCTCATCCACGCACGTGGCCATGAGGCTCTGATTTCGTTCCTGCTTCTGACGTGGGGGGTACCAGCCAGGCAGCTCTTTCCACACACTAACCCGGCTGTGCTACTCCCAAGCTCAGTCCCCCGATGCCCTTCACTGGAGACACGAGCCTAAGGCTCGGAGAGCGTGCACAGGGCCACTCAGCTAGTAACGGCAAGGCTGTCGCCTGTACTCTGTGTTTCTAGAACCTCCCAAACCTCTAGGGCATGGGCGTGTACGTGGGCGTGGTCACCGCCGCTGAACCACCTGCTCAGCTCCCCACAGGCTAGTGAAGTGTGTGTCCTTCGTCACTGTTAGCCCTCCCTGGGGCATCCTGAGCAAGTACCTGAGCTACGGCTGGGCCGCGGCCGACCCCCGCATGGACTTCCCCCAGGTCCTGGCCGGCATCCCAATCGGCTGCTGAGAGTGGGGGCTGCCCCCCACGGCAGCCACTCTGCTCAGCACTGCGGGGAGCCGAGAGAGGCTGGGGTTTCCCTCGGGCTGGCAGTGGGGTGGGGCATTCCCGGTTATGGTCACTAAATGGGCCCACGGGGCAGCGTCCGGGACCCATGTGCACATCTGTTATAGTTCACAGTTCAAAACTAGAATGGCGCGCAGCGTGTTGTAAGCCCTCTGTAGGGGTGTGTTCTGTGAGGGGTGAATGGACACAGTTCCCTCTCCATTGCTGTTTGCTCGCCTCTTCGGGCCCCAGCCGTCCCCTGCGGAACTGGGGCTGGGCTGCAGGATGGGGGCCCAGCACGTGGTAGGATGGACTCTCGGGGAGGGCCTCGCCCGTGGGCGGCTGCAGAGCCCGCAGTGCTGGCCCCCCAGCCGAGGTCCTGAGTCCCTTCCTTGTAGATACACAAACACAGAGCTCCTTGGGGCCCATCAGGGCATCAGAGACAGTTTACAGCCTGCTGGAGCCAGCTGGACAGGTTCTTCCCAACCCCTGCGGTGTCATTTGGCGGCTTTGGGCTGATTCTCCAATGTCTCCCCGCAAGCAGGATATATTTAAGTGCTTATAAATTGTAAAGCGCAATTCAAAGAAAACAAATTATTTTTAGGAATGATAATAACTAGATCTGCGGTCGGGAAGAAGTTAAAAACAACAGAAAAACCATCCAGGCAGTTCGAGGAAAGCCACGTTCCAGCTTTGGGCTGGCCGTTGCAGGTGTGAGGGGGTTCACAGGCGCCACGTGGCCCTAGAGCCTGGGGTCCCATGGGCACCCCCCGTGCTTGCAAAGGAAGTTTCGTCTCTATTGTCTTGCATGAAACTCAGAGCCAGGCTGTGAACTCGCAGGCTGAACCCTCTCTCCTTCCTGGGAACTTCTCTTGGGGGGGGGGGGGAAGAAACCTTACATCCATGCGAGGAAATATGTGTATCCTGTCCCCTGGAAAATGCCACAGCTAGGAAGAGACAACATGCATCGCAGGCGGTGACTGCTTCTCTCCTGTTCTGCCTTCCCTGAAGCCACCAGGGAATTTTCTAGAAGACCACTCAGGCACAGGTGCCTCCCGGGTGAATGCCACTAGTTGTGTCCATGCTGCACATTCTAGAACATTCTCTCACTCGCTATGTTATCTTTCGCCTTGGGTTTGTGGTCTTTTTTATTTTGAAAGATCCTTTTCATGTGCACTTAAATGTATTGCAAAATGGTGTCATGTCCCAAGCGCTGCGAGAATCAATAAACATTTTATTCAAAGGTCTCTTGTTTCTCTGCGAAGGAGAAGGTGCTGCCTTTGCATCAGCCCGAAGCCAGCTACCGGGGAAGTGGGTCCCTGCTGGGCTTCCGAGAAGAGTGGGACTACACTTGCCCCGTCGGGGCTCAGTCCTCCTGCAAACTTTGTGCTTTCCCAGGGCACGCAGCACAGCACACGCTCTGCCGGGGGGCGGGGGTTCCCTAGCTCCCATCTGCTTCCCAGAGGACCTGAGACCCCACAGGGCAGGAACCACTCCCCACCGCGCAGGGCTGGCAACTCCAGGCAGGGCTGGGGCTTCGTGATGAGACTGTCTCCCCAGCGCCCAGCAGGGGCAGCACCGAGCTGGTTCCGGAGAGCTCTCTGGATGAGTTAGACCCGCTAAGTTCAGGGAGGCGAGGGTTGTCCCAGAGGAAGCTTGGGGAGGGGTGGGGTCTGGGTGCTGCGCCCAGGAGCCTTGACCCTTCAGCTGGGCACCAAAGGAGGGGTGGCCTTCCCCCATCATCGTGAGCCCTGAGATGGGCAACAGCATCTTCTCAGTGGAGGGCCCCAGGCTCACTGAAGTAAGCCACACTGGCTCAGGGTGAGCCACCTGGTGAAGCGACCCATACGGGATGGCAGAGTCTGTGTTCTCTCCGTGACACCACGAGGCTTCTCCCCCAGCGGCTTGTCCAGTCCCTCCACTGCCCGCCCGAGCATCCGCGCTCTTGCAGGCTCAGGCTCTGGCTGCATCCTGCTGGTTCACCTTGTCCCATCCTGATGGTCCAGGTCTGGCCACATGCTGCCCCGCCCCTCTTGGCCAATTATCCCATGGGTGGCTGGGCAGAGCAGGGAAGGGGGAGGACTTACACGGCTCTTGGCCCTGGGAAAGGGTAACCTGCCTGGACTTGCCCCTGCCAAAACACTTGGTGGGGTGTCCTCATCCTCTCTTGGACAAGAAGACTTGGGTTAGAGACAGTTCCTTCCAACTTAATTGGGGAGGAAAGAGGTAGGTCCCAGAGCAGATTACCAAATTCTACCCACTGGGTCCTTAAAAATAGCAATAGCTAACATGACCCTTTCTCTTTCCCAAATCTTAGATGCCACTGGTTTGAAACAGTATCATTATTCCATATACCACTCAGACAAAAAAACAAACCCACAATGAAGGCTGTAATAGGAGATGCCCACACAAATCTGGCCATGTATGCGCTGCAGGCTCAGTGTCCGTGAGAACCTAACCTGCCTGCGAGAGGGGAGAGCAAGGAGACTCACATGTTTCCCCTGGCACACGGGGCGGAGGGTGAAAACCTCCCCGAGAATGTGCACCCATCAGCTGGCACTCAGGAAGGGTGGGGTCTGAATTCGCCCTCCCAGCTTGGAGCGGAGACCCCAGACAGGAAAGTCAAAGGGAAGTGCCAGGGCTGGAGCAAGCCCAGAGACTTCTGGAAGGACTAGCTGCGGTCTGGGTGGACAGAGGGTGGCATGGGACACCGGATGCCGAAAAGGGCAGCTAGAGTCAATGGGCTGGAGTAAGCGGCTCATTCTCGGGGCCAGGAATGGATTGAGGCCCTTGTCCGATGTTTACCCCACTGCAGACACTGTCACGATAATCCCAGACCCCAGGTTAAGGGGCTTGTCCAAAGTCTTAGGGCAGAGTGGCATCTGGCTATAGGGTCGGTCCTCCCCACCACCCAGGACAGTTGGTAAAGGAGTCCCATAAAGGCACAGGGATGCTAAAGACCGTCTGGGTGGATGGCCTAGCAGGGGAGGGACTGGCCCAGGTGACTGCTGGGATGTGGACCCAGGTGTCTAGCTGGCATTGTCCCCAGGGCCCAGGGCGCAAGCACACCAGGGGCTGGACTGCAGCTGTGGGCTGTGACAAGTGGCTGGCAGGCAGATGTGTGCACATCTGGACGGCAGAGTCAGCACCTGCTGAGCTCCATGAAGGGGGTGCTTCAAAGGCGTTGGCTAAATCCCAAAACAGTCCTGGTCCTGGGAAGAGAGAGAGGCTCTGGGCAGACAGTGAGCGGGGGGCTCTGGGGCCACACTTCCCTCACCTTGGGACCAGGGTCCTGGGCTTCCCTCCTCCCAGGCCCCTTGAATTCCTGCCCAGATGGCTGTGGGCGATGCAAGCAGGGCCTGGGGAGAGTGGGAAGGAGTCCTCCCACACCCCCAGCAGTCAGGTCATGGAGGCGGGGCTGTCTGCACTGGACTGCCCGCCCCTGCCCCCACATTGCCTTTGCCCCCTCATCTAGAGAAGAGGGGGGCTCACCCCTGCGATATTTTATGTCACCGCTGGGTTGGTCTGTTGCCCCCTTTGATGAGCTGAGTGACGGCCTGCCACATTTCACTGAGGACCCTGGTGCCAGGCTCCCTGCCCGGATCTGCGGGAGCAACCAGGAGGGGGCTTCTCCTCGGGGCGCAGAGGGACACCACGCTCAGAGGTGAGGAGCCGCCAAGGACATCCAGAGCCGCCTGCCCTTCCTGGTACCTAAACATCCCCCACAGACAATTCTCCTACACCCACGCCCTGGCTCCGTGGGGGGATGGGGTCACTCCCTCCTCCCTCCTGGGACAGAGGAGTGACTTGGCCCCGTTCACTGCCCGCTGGGGTGAGCACGAGGGCCAGGGCCCACCTGGCCCCCAGACCCGCCCTGTCCAGGAAGAGGGGTTTTTAGGCAGGATCAGCAGGGGACTTGGAGGTCAGCTCCCAGGGGCCTCGGTGCCAGAAGGGAGACCGAGCCCCAGTGGGGGCGCCGGGCCCTGGGGGCGGGCCCTGGGCCGGAAGCGGGCAGCTCGGCTCGGTCCCTCCCGCCCGCACCCCTCCGCGCTGAGTCTGGGCTGCGCTGTAACCTGACTCCGCGCTCACACTCCTGGGGGGCGGGAGCCCAGCGGCCTTCGCCCCGCGGCCAGTGCCGAGTGCCACATCACTGCGCCGCCGCCCGCCCGCCGCCCACCATGCGGCCCCCTCCGCCGCCCTTGCTGCTGCTCGCCGCGCTGGCCGCCGCCGCCGCCGGGCCGGGGTGCCCGCTCGCCCGGGGACCCGCCGGTAAGGCCCACCACCGTGCGCCCCGTGCCGGGAACTGGCCCCCTCCCCCACCCCCCAGCAACCCCTGGCCCCGGAGCACGTCCCCAAGCGCGCGCCAGTGACCTTGGAACTCGTGGTCCGCTGGGAGGGGGGCACTGGGCTCTCGGGGTACAGGGAGGCTGGACCCCAGGGCCGAGCGCAGCAGGTAGCTGGGCAGCAGAGGGGCACCGTGCCCTGCCCAGGGGAGTCCTCCTCGGGGCAGGGCACAGCGGGTGGGGCGCCCTGCTGGTGGGGTCCGAGGGAGCAGGTGCCAGGACTTCGCAGGGGACAGGCGGTCGGGGTCCCTGTTCCTCCCAGGAAGGGGGCAGCCTGTGGGCGGCAGCAAACGCTTGACCCCTCCCTGCCACCTCAGGCCAGTGATGTGGACAACAGTATCTCCAGCAATGGGCTCTGAGGGCCTGGGAGGGGCACGTCCCCTGGGAGGGGGCGTGGTCGCCTGGGGAGGGAGTGGGTGTGCCTGGAGGGCTCTGGGTCAGGGGGAAGGGGTGCGTCTGCCTGTGTGATCTCACCTGCGAGTGTGGGGCGAGGGGTGGAGGCAGGGACCTGGGGTCCTGGGCTCTGGACCCTCCTGGAGCGGGCTTCAGTTTCCCCTCATATTCAGAGTTGGAGGTGCGTCTAGTCCCCTGTCCTCAGGGTCCTTATCAGCAGCAGACATCTCTGTCCCCTTGGGCAAAGGAGTCTGGGCATCTCTCGAGGGCCGGGTGTGTGGATACCCGAGAAGTTGCTGGCACAACCAAGTCCGTGTGCCAGGAGCAAAATGCCCTCTCAGATGTGCCAATGCCAATCTTTCCTTGTCTTCCCTCTCCGTCTGGGTTTTCGCCACCCCCCTCTGGCCCTCGCCCTCACCCCTTTCCTCCTCTCCATTGCTGCAGAAAGGCCCAGGCAGAGTGTGTGCATGTGTGTGTGTGTGCAAACGTGTGCACAGGTGTGCAGGCAGGATGTGGATAGGACTTGCACTGTGTCGTGGTTGGACTGTCCCCTGGACCTCTGAGACCCCAGGAAATGTCTAGAATCATAGGCTTGTCGGGGACCATGGCCCCCTCCTCCAAGAAGTCCTCCCTGACCTGTCCTTTTCCCAGGGAGAAGTGCAGCGCCCTCCTCTGGATGCCGGCACAGACCACTCCTTCCTCACTTTGAGGAATGGGGGGAGGTGGGGGGGACCTCTGGCTGAAGCCCTGAGGCGGCACCGGTGACTGTTTCCAGGAGAAATCCTTGCGCCAGTCCGATCTTAGCTCTGGACAGAGGACCATGTGTGCAGTCCTTGGAAGCCGAATGGCTTTTCCAGAAGGCAGGCTGGCGCGGGGCGGGGACCGGGCAGTTTGCGTCCAGGCTGCTCTACCTGATGCCTGTATCCGTGTCCCTACTGTGCCCGTCCTGGAGCCTCGGAGCAAGCCTGGGCCCTCCCCTCCGCCCTTGTCCCTTGCCTTATTCCAGGCCTCCACGGGAGCCTGTGGGCTGAGGCAGTGTTCATGCTCCGAGGGGCCAGGCCGGTCTGGGTTCAAATCCTGAGTCCCCTTCTCTGCTGTGTAGCCTTGGGCAGATGGCCCAACCTCTCTGGCCTCATTCAGGTTTCTTGTCTGTTAGAAGAGTCCTTGCCCAGAACCAACAACCTCCGCTGAAGAGGGAGGGAGGGAGGGAGGGAGCGGGGGAGCCGGCCAGCCCCAGGTCAGCCTGGGTCCCTCGCTGAAGACGTGCTGACACCTTGTGGTCACCTAGTGGAACGGGCACGTGCGGGCTGCCGAGGAGCAGCCTTGGATGGGCGCCGTCTACACCCAAGGACGCCTGCCCCGTGATAATTTTGCATTTTCTAGTGGGCACACTAAAGAGGACACGAGACGCAGGTGAAATTCACCTGAACAACCAATTTTATTTAAGCCAATACCTTTTTCAGCGTGTTGTCATCCATCTAAACACTACGAATGAGGTATTTTACGTTCTTTTTTCATACCAAGCCTGAGATCTGGGGAGGATGTCGCAGGGGCAGCAGGTATGCGCAGGGACTCACCGCTTCGAGCACTCAGTGCGGCCAGAGCGGCCCGCTCTTCCCTTGGCCCCACCCCTGCCCTGAGCTCCCCGAAGGCGCACACTGGGGCTGGCCTATCGTCATGGGAGGAATTGTGTCCCCAGAAAGAAATGTTGGAGTCCCCACACCTGTGGCTGTGACTTTACTGGGAAGGGGGCTTCGCAGGCAGTCAGCATGAGGGAGCCACCCCGGCTCGGGGCCGCCCTACATCCAGCGACGGGTGTGCTTAGGAGAGGAACAAATTGGGACACAGACCCACCAGGAAGGGCATGTGACGGTGGGGGTGCAGCCACAAGCCCAGGGTTGTCGGGAGCCCAGAGGCTGGGAGAGGCGGGGAGGACCCTTGCCCAGGTCCCGCGGAAGGGTCCGGCCTGCCAGCCCCTGATTCCAGCGGTGCGGGACGTTCGGCGTCTGTCTGCCAGCTTGCGGAGCTTTGTCATAGCGGCCCCAGGAAGCACGTCTCCCATCTGGCTGGCTCCCGCGCCCAGGCCAGCAGGTGCTGCCCACACGTCCCGCCCACAAGCACGGGGGTCACGATGGGCAGCCCTCCTTCTGCCCGTGTGACCCAACTACCACCTGTGGAGCCCTTACTGGGCCCCCCCACACAATGGGCTCTGTTGTCACCCCTTTGCACAGAAGAGGAAACTGAGACCCGAATTTCAGTTTCTTCCTCTGCAGATCGAAGCCCCTCAAAACCAGGAGGGATCCCTTCACATCCACTCAAAATCCAGCGCCCTTGTGTGGCACCTGGTAACTTTGTGGGGGCAGATGTGGGGCTCACTGGTCCACTCCCAGTTTCCTCGCTGCGTGTTTTCCTGAGGCCGCGGGGGTCCTGCGCCCCAGGAGCCCTTCCGCTCCCTGTGCGTGCCAAGAGTCTGAACAAGTCTGCAGACTCACCCACTGCCGCTCGGCGCAGGCACATGGCAGGTGCACTCCGGGCACACGGATGCAGGCGTGGGCAGAGGAGCCAGGGGCCCTTGAGGGTCCGTGAGGCCTCGGGTTCCTGAGCGGACCTTCTGAGTCACGGCATCTGCCCCTGGGCGAGCTCACACGGGCAGGGAGTCGGCCGGGCGCGCATCCTGGGGTACAGCAGTCAGCGTCGTGCACGGGACCCTGCACGGATCTGATGCTTTTACCCGTTCTCCTGGTGTTAACTCGGTGCCGTGAGCCACAGAGACAGCCAGATAACAGCACACTGTCCCAAGCAGGGTCCCAGGTCGGTTTCCTCTTCTTTCCTTTTTTCCCTCAAGTATTGGTTCAGCCCGTCACGCCTCTCATTCTGCAGACAGCAGTGGGCACGGGTCAGGGAACACGTTAGACCACGAAGACTTTGGAGTGTCGGGTGGGCGCCCAGAAATGCCCTCCCCTGCCTGCTGAGAGAAGCAGGTGGTTTTTGCTGCTCGGGGTCCTCGAGCTCGCTCACCGCCAGTGCACTGTTCCCAGCACGCAAAGTGGGCACGGTGGGCACCCTGCAGCCCTCTGCTGCATTAGAGCCAGCAAAATTTAGGAAAATTATTTAGGAAAATTACTTAAGGATAATTATTCTCTCGCCTGTTGCTTTTCCCAAGTGGTGCCAGCCACTTAGGACAGCCTGGAACCCTTGGCTCATTGTCTTAGGGGTGTTATAAAACAGGAGCGGTAACGGAGCTATTTTATGGGCCATCTACCCCGAGCCACGTCCTGTGCTGGGCACTGAATGTGGGTTGTCCCACCGAACCTTCATGTTATTCCCACCACGTGATTATAGTAAACCCCACATGCAATGGGGAAAACAGAGTCCCCCTGCCGTGACCAAGGGCTGTCTAGGTCCAGTGCTGGGCATCTTCCCTGGCTCGCACTGGGCTCCCTCACCGTATTATTCGGACGAGGAGGGAGAGCAAGTCCCAGGGCAGCAGCCTGTTCCTGCAGAGTGTTTGCACACAGCCAAGCATTTGCCTGGATCTCTCGGTCGCCAGTTTTGAGAGTGGAAACCAGGCGGCGAGGGGGTGCCTTGTAGTCCCCATCCCATGAGGGCGCTGGGAGCCAGTCTGCTGCAGGATTGGGGGCTGTGGTTGCCTCGTCTGCAGAGGGCAAACCATGTGCAGAGGGTCCTGGAAGGGGGAGCTGCCTGGCCATCCCTGCAGGACCAGAGCCCACTCCCACTCTGGGGGCTCCTGTTTGTTTGCTCAGGAAAGTTCTCACAGCGCCCAGATCTCATGGTGCATCACCAGAAGCTCCCTCCCTTGGGGCTCGTGGGTCAGGTCTGGGTTTTGTGTGAGGTGACTGGATTAGAACACAGGCTTTTCCCTCTGTTTCAGCCTTCTTCTGGGCTCCCCCCTGCACCCCCTTCTCCCTTGTTTCCCACTCTTTCTGCCACCCCGCCTGCCTGTCCTCCCAGGACTCCTGCTGGGGCCAAGGCTCTAAACCTCATGCTGGTTTCCGTCCCTCTGAGTCAGCTCCTCCTTCTTGGAGCTCCCAGAGCGCCCGGACCTTCTGAAAGGTAACTTGCCGGGTGGCACTGAGTAAGGCTGGTTTTACTGGCTTTTCCCAGGGCTCTCACTGTTGGGTCTACCTGCGTGGGCCTCGAGGAGGGCCCTGGGAGCCCGTGGTTGCAAGGATAGTTTTGCATGTTGGTCCTCTTCTCCCCGATTCAGGAGATGGTGGAACGCAACTCTTGCAGAGTATTCTGGAAGGGGTGGGGGGAGCCGGGGCCCATCTGACTCTCCAGGGACTTTGAATAACATGGGGTCAGAGTTACTGGTGGGGATAGAGTGGTACAGGCTCCAAGAAAGGCTCGTTAAATATTGGGGAATTTTGCCAGAACTAGTTCAACTGCTAGAAGCTTGGAAAGGCCCCTGCATGGGTGTTTACACCACGGTGATTGGCAAACACGGGGGGGCCGGCCCCAGACTCTGGAGCCGGATGGATGCGGAGCATCCACCCCGTGCTCTGGCTGTCATTCCTTAGGCGAGTCATGGCACCTCTCCGGGAGCCAGGCTCCTCCCCTGCGGAGCGGGGAGAAGGCTTCCATCAACACCGGAGGGTTGGGGTGCAGCTCCCTGAGACAGAGCTGGTGGGGTGTTAGCCCAGGGCCGGGTGCGTGGCCAGCACTCGGGAGGTGCTGAGCTGTCCTCGGAAGCAGCCACGCACCACCGTTAGTGTGCATTCTCCGGACGATGGGGTGACCGCGGTCCACACCCCTAACAGCACTGTCCTTTCTCTTCCCAGGTGAATGCCACGGGCCGTGGGCTGCACACAGTGGTACGATGCATGGACTTCTCTCACGTTTGCTTTGTGGGAGTGATGCGGTCCCTCCGCGCCGTCGAGCTCTTTAGAGAGCTGAACCCACAGCTCCCAAGGGGTGATTAGTAACAAGGCCCAATACTCAAATCCAAACCCCTTCTTAAACAGCAGGAAATTAGACAAAACAAAAGAGGAAGGACCCTCTATTTGTGCAGCCTGGGCTTCCCACCCTGGCTCTGTCCCAGGCTCCCCCAGAAATGCTCCTTCCAAGCATCTCTGCTCCCCTCGTCCCCATGGCTGGTTGGGGTCCGACGTGGCCGCGTGTACACGGCATGTCCGCTCCTTTCCTGTGAGCTCCCTGAGTTTCGGCTGCGTGCGGGCACCTGCCAGGCAAGCCCCTTCCCCTCTGTAACATGAGGCAGGGAAAGCTGATCTCAGGGGATGAGCGTGAAGATTAGGTGGGCTCTGACAGGTCTGACGAGCTCAGAAGCAGGTACTTCTTCTCAAGTCCCCTCCTGCCAGATTTGGGCATCTGGTGTGTTCTAAGTGGAGGGACTGGACTTTTTGGAAAAGCAGGGAATATTCTCTCAATGCAAAAGCCAACGACACATATTAAATATTTTGAGCAGAGAAAGGCTGAGCAGAAATCACCCTGTCCTTTTAAACTTTGAAAAGTGGCAACATCTTGTCACTTGTACCGTGAGGGAGTTGCACCTGAGGGCACAGAGAGGGGCAGCTTGGGGACGACCGTGCACTTAGCTCCGTGCCGGAGAGGCCTGTGGGGCAGGCAAGGGCCCCCCGCCGCACTGGGTTGGAGAGATAGGAGTTAACGATCACACCAGAAAATGCCCGGTGACAGTAAAGTCCCTGTACCCGGGACACCCACCCTTGTGAGGTGCAGAGCTGGGTCAGGCCGGGCTGAGCCGTGGCTGTCTTCATCAGCCCTGTCCTCAACGCCCTGAGCCTGAGCTAAGCACTCCGCGATCTGCCACTTTCCTGGAGACACAAGGCATTCCAAGCCGGGTGCATCTTTGGGGACTCGTTTACTTTGGGGCTGTGAGTTTGGGAGGGTCCGCACCTGCTTCTGCAAAACCAGGGTCTGCTGGCTTCCTTCACGTCCCCTGATGGGGCAGCCCCTCGGCGAGGCTGGCTTTCCCACGCCCGTTTTGCAGCTGTTGCAGTGGGGGCCCAGAGCGGCCTGCCCCGGCTCACTCCCCAGGCCGTAGTGGAGCCTAGTTAGTCTCGGGAGCCTTGTCTGGTCCCCCGCGGGCTCTGGCTTCCTCCCCGGGAGCCCTGGTCGGGGCCCCATCCCTGTGGGCCCTGGCCCCGTGGGGCTCTGCCGGGGCAGGACGGATGACCGTGTGGGTCACGGAGGCAGCGAGTGACCCGGTGACCCCACCTGCCCCCAGCCACGTGTGTGGACATGCAGCTCCGGACCTGCAGTGACGTGGCCTACAACCAGACGACCTTCCCCACCCTGCTGGGGCACCGGTCCCGGGAGGCGGTGGAGTCCAGCTCCGAGTACATCCTGCTGAGCGTCCTGCACCACCTGCTCGAGGGCCAGTGCAACCCCGACCTGCGGCTGCTGGGCTGCGCCGTGCTGGCCCCCCGCTGCGAGGGTGGCCGGGTGCGCACGCCCTGCAGGCACGTGTGCGAGGGGCTGCGGGCGGCCTGCCAGCCCGCCTTCGACGCCATCGACATGGCCTGGCCCTACTTCCTCGACTGCGGCCGCTACTTCGCGAGCGTGGAGGAGGGCTGCTACGACCCCCTGGAGAAGCTGCGAGGTGCGTGGGGCCCCAGGGCCGCACTGGTGCCCGGATGTTCGGAGAGGACCGCTGAGTCACGGTGGGCAAACGTGCCCCCGTGTGGAGGCCTCCGGCGCTGGTGCCTGGGCCAGCCGTGACTTTAACGAGTGGAAGCTTAACTGCAGAGGGCCACGCGTGGCCGGTGTGGGCCGCCCCGGACAGGGCAGCACCGCACGGTCCCCGCGTGGCCCGCACTCGCGTCACGCCTCTTGTGGTCCGGTCCCCGTGATCTGGCGCTGGTGCCCCCCGCGGATGGGAGCTGTTAGAGGACAGGGCGGACGCTCTGGCAAGGCAAGCGGCAGCAGGAATGCCAGCGTCTGCCTGGCAGGGTCAGGCCACCGAGCGGTCTGTGCGGTCAGCAAACAGCCGCTGAGCGCCTGCTGTGGGCATGGCTCCGTGCTGGGGCCCTGAGGGCAGCGGAGCTCTGGGACCTGTGTGTGCTGGCCTCCCGGCTCGGGGCTGGTCCGCAGCTGGCGCTGGGCCCGAGGACTCTGCCACCCACAGGCCAGTGTGCAGCCGCCGCGGGCCCATGGGCGGCACTCTGCCGGCAGACAGGAGCTGGGTGCGTGCAGAGGCGGGGGCCTGGGCCGCGGGCGCACTGGGAGAGGGCAGGGGTGCAGAGGAAGAGAACCAGACGTCCCCGTGGGGCCGAGCCCACCTGCCCTGGGAAAGCCCTAGGAGGTGGCCCAAGAGAGATTATTTTGGGCAATTCTGCCACCAAATTGCTGGTTCCGTCTGCTTTCTTCCTCCCTCAAAACCGTTTTGAGCAGAAAGAAAACCACAGGGCAAGTGAGAGGCTTAGGGAAAAGGATTAACTGTTCACCAGCCTGCGGGAGCTGCGTCTTCTGTCCGAGACCGGAGAGGGGCGGGTGCGTGTGCCCTAGTTGGAGGGATGGCGCCAGGCCTGGAAGATCAGGGCTTGTCCGAAGGAGGCCTTTTAGAGGAGACCTTTAGGGTACGGGCGAGGGCTTCCCTCCCTCCTCTCCCCTCCTCTCCCTCCACCCTCCCTCCCCTCTCTCCCCCCTTCTCCTCCCCACCTCCCACTGTCTCTCCCCTCCTTCCCCTCTTCCCCTCCCTCTCCCTTCTCCTCCCCCACCTCCCACTGTCTCTCCCCTCCTTCCCCTCCCTTCCCCTCCTCCTCTTTTCTCCTTCCCCCTCCTATTCCCTTCTCTCCCTCCCTCTCCTTCCTCCTCCCCCTCCTTCCTCCTTCCCTTCCCCCCAGCTCCCCCATCCCTTCCCCCCCCCCCCCCCCCCCCCCCCCCCCCCCCCCCCCCCCCCCCCCCCCCCCCCCCCCCCCCCCCCCCCCCCCCCCCGCCCCCGCCCCGCCCCGTGCGGCACCCTCACTGCTGTGTTGGTAATCACAGCCAACACTTGGTGTCATCGTGGCCGCGGTGGGCTGGACCCTAGGGAGCCCTTCAGAGCAGGGCGTGCCGGCTGACAAGGCATGGAAGCCGCCTCCACCATGCAGCAGTGTAGACAGATTAGGAACCTGCATCAGCACCATGATTACAGCTAGGCGTCAGCGGAAAACAAAACACACACAGTCAGGAGGCTGCCCGCCAAACAGGCTTTCCCCGGTTTCTGTGGGCATGTCCTCGCCTTTATAGTCTACTGCTTCGTATTTTGTTCGTTCTCCACAGTCACTGTGTAATTCTCCATCATCCTAACTTCAGGAACTGCGATGCTGTGTACATCCATCGGGTGCTATTATTAGCTGTGGATATGAAGTAGTATAAAGGGGATTTTAATGAAAAACAGAAACAGGTTGACTGGGGAACCATTCCAGTAGGACCCCCAAGTTTCCGAGTGTGGCAGGGGAGGGGGTGTGAGGATGCTGGGGGTGGCCAGGGTCCCAGGGGTTGTAGGGGAGCTGGGCAGGGGCAGACAGAACCTCCATTGAGGGGTGTGGGTAGCCGCGCTGGTGGGTGAGCGCCGACCAAGGGCAGCTAGAGGCTCCCCCCCAACACCCCCATTCTTCCCCAGAAGGCCTGGACGTGGATGAGGCGCTGCCCTCTGGCCTGCCGCCGACCTTCATTCGCTTCACACACCACTCCTACGCCCAGATGGTGCGCGTGCTGAGGCGGACGGCGGCCCGCTGCGCCCCCATTGCCAAGACCTACAGCATCGGCCGGAGCTTCAACGGCAAGGAGCTGCTGGTCATTGAGTTCTCGGCCCGCCCTGGCCAGCACGAGCTGAGTAAGCCGCTGCTGCTGGCGGGGGCCCAAGGGAGAGGTCTGGGTGTGGGCCAGCTCCCAGGAAAGGGCTCTGGGCCTACTTGGCTTGGGGTGCGCAAGCCTGGGTCTGGGGTCCTCGTCACGGCAGGGATGGGGGACAGGGAGCAGGCAGGGTTTGTGTTCGGCTTGGTGCCCTGGGGCTCATGGCCACATCCCGCAGGGCCTGCTGGGACTCAACGGGGAGATACGAGCTGAGGGTACCGTCTTGGGGAGTGTCACCTGCACAAGTCAGGGGGAAGAGAAGTGAGGGGTTTCCTGTGGCTGTAGGCATGTGGGCCCTTGTCCGTCTCTGGGGAAATGTAACTGTGCTCCGTGCATTCTGTCGTTTTTGCAACTTCTCCCTGGCACACTCGGACCCAGTCAGGTATGTGCGCGCTTGGTCCTGGCCACTTCTCATTGGCTCATTGGAGCTGCTTGGTGAACATAATCTCACAGAATGATCTGAGGGAAGCACTTCTTGCATTTCAAAAACCAGGTCCATTTCAGCTCATCAGGCTAGGTGGTCCTGTTTTGAGATGGGGCAGAGCTACGTGGAAAATGCTAGGTTTTATTGTCTCTCCAGAGCTGAGTCGGTGCCGACAAAGCAGGAGGTCAGACTCCACTGCAGCCCCTGATTCACTGCCCTCTATAGTGGGGGCGCTGAACAAAACTCACCACGAAGCTGGATCTCGGGGTGGGGGGGCAGGGTCAGGGGGCTGACTCAAGAATTCAAGAGATTCTAGTAAAGATGTTTGGATAGAAGGATGGATGGGTGTCCCGTGCAGTGAGCTGAAGACCACCATGAACCCCTCCAGGGCACTGAGGGCGTCCGGGCACAGGGCCCCAGTTCTGGCCTCTGCCAGGAGCCCTTCCTTGGCTCTGTCCCTCAGCTGGTCTATCCCCGTGATCATGGGAGGCACACGGGGTCAATCCAGAAGTCGTTCCCATTGGACCCTTGGTGGTTTAATTACTGAAATATAAACCATCTGAGGTTAAGTGGCTTTGGTGCCTTTGCTGGGTTGGCTACACTCAGCCCAGTTTTCATCCTAGTGGTTTGGGCAACATGGATGTCATGAGCCCAAAGCCCTGTCTCCTGTTAAGGGTCAGAGGTCACCTGGCCCCACCCCAGCCTCCTTGGCCCACCCTGTCTCCCACCCCTCTAGCCTGTGGGATGCTCTGGCATGAAGATAGGATTCTTCCTATTTCAGATTGATGTGCAGCTTTGGAATGTGGTGAGGGGTGTCCCTTGTGAGAAGGCCAAAGGAAGTGACCACTGTGGGGAGCCTCAGGGTCATTTATACACTCAGAACGCAGGAGGGACATGGGTGTTTGCTCCCATGGCTGCAGGTCCTTGGGCTGTGCACAGCCAGGGAAGGAGATGCCACTTTCCAGATGAGCAGTGTGAGGCTCAGAGAAGAAAGTTGACTTGCCTGAGGTCACACAGTTAGTAAGGCTGCCAGGCCCCTGGTCTACTCTTATCTTCTAACCACAATCCACTCATTCATCCAGCCAGCCAGCCAGGCAGCCATCCTATCCAGATATCCAAGCATCCATCTACCTATCCATCTATCCATCCATCCATCCATTACCCATCCATCTTTCTATCCATCCTTTCATCCATCCATCCATCCCTCTATC
>NW_022589788.1:2946865-3007929 GCF_004348235.1 Phoca vitulina | reverse complement strand
TATCCCTCCATCCATCCTTCCATCTTTTCACCCATCCATCTTTCTATTCAGATATCCAAACATCTATCCATCCATCCTTCCTTCCTTCCATTCTTCTATTGAAATATCTAAACATTCATCCACCTATCCACTTATCCAACCTTCTACCCATCCTTCTATTCTTTCACCCATTCATCCATCCTTCTTTCTATCCTTCCTTCCATCCGTCCATTTGAGGGCCAACTGCCTTCCCATCTAAGCACCAATGTACACCTTAATTTACTACACAAGTATTGAAAGTGGCCGTGAATAAAATTCACACAGAGCAATGATAACATATATTATTAATTAATATCCTTGATGTGTTTTGCTAATAATTGTGGCTGAACTTAAGAAATGAGCTCAGTAAGTCATGACTTTGATGAGACCTCATTGGTCACAATGATGCTTGGGCCAAAACAAGTATGAATAGGTCCCAAAGCATCCAGCCAGCCTTGCCATGTGGGCCCTCAAGTCTCCGGGGACCCTAGGGTTTGAGACGACCCTCAGGTCACTGTATCTCCCCCAAGTGGAGCCTGAGGTGAAGCTCATCGGCAACATCCATGGCAATGAGGTGGCAGGGCGGGAGATGCTCATCTACCTGGCCCAGTACCTGTGCTCCGAGTACCTGTTGGGCAGTCCCCGTATCCAGCGCCTGCTCAACACTACCCGCATTCACCTGCTGCCCTCCATGAACCCCGACGGGTACGAGGTGGCGGCTGCCGAGGTGAGTGCCACTACCTTTGACGCCCTCCCATCTGTTCATCCACTAGCAGTGACTGGGGGTCTGTGTGCACCCGCCGTTCTGGTGATGGGCATCCAGCAGGCATCAACATCAGCAAGGTCCTACTTGGGGTGGGGGCAGACACCGATAATTCTGCGGTGTGTGAAAAAGAGGATGTGCTCTGTAGAGAAATCTGAGGGAAAGGGGGGGCAGGGCGAGATCTCACGGTAGCTGGAGGGCCGGGGCTCTCTGATGTGACTTTGAGCGGGGCCCCAGCAGAGGTGGGGAGCAAGCAGTGCACATAAAAGTTGGGGGGATTCAGGCAGGGGAGCAGCCAGCGCAAGGCCCTGAGTTTGGAGGCTCAGCAAGGAGGTCGGGCGGGAGGAGCCGGACAGATGGGAGAGGAGGTCAAGGACAGCTTGGCTGGACATGCTCCCAAGTTCATCACACAAAGCCAGGGAGAAACGGCGACCCTCGCCTCTGACTCAGCCCAGCCCCGTGGCCTCCCCGCAGAAGGAGTCGGGGTGGGATGTGCTGACCCCTAGGTGGGGGTGGCCTGTGTTTTCAGGGCGCCGGCTACAACGGGTGGACAAGCGGGAGGCAGAATGCACAGAACTTGGATCTGAACCGCAACTTCCCTGACCTGACGTCTGAGTACTACCGCCTGACCGAGTCCCGTAGCGTGCGCGGTGACCACATCCCCATCCCACAGCACTACTGGTGGGGTAAGGTAGGAGCTGCCCCCGACCACCCCGTGCACAGTCATGCATTTGGAGGGTCTCTGGTTATTCTGGGACTGCAGGTGCTGTCTCCCCAGGGCAGGAGAGCCTGGCGATTAGCAGCCTGAGCCTCTGAGTCTCTGTTTCCTGCCTGGGACAGGGGGTAACTCTTCACTGGGTTGTTGGGGTTCAGGGAACACGTATGGAAAACACCCTGGGCCTGGCAGGTACTCAGTGACAGCTCCCAGGCAGGCTGCCTGGAGGAAGTGATGGCCCCAGGAGGTGGGAAAATGAGTTTCAGGCAGGGGTGTGGGCAGGTGGGAGAGCCTGGTGGCACCTGAAGGGAATCTTGAGGGCCGGGCGGGGGCCGGGCCAGGGCCTTGGGGCGGGGCGGGCAGGTTCGGAGGGCCCAGAGACGGCTGGAGGAGGCTGTGGGCATGGCCGGGGCGGCCAGCAGGGCTGTGCCTGGTCCTGAAGACGGCCTCGTCCGTGCTGGGCAGGTGGCCCCCGAGACCAAGGCGATAATGAAGTGGATGCGGACCACCCCGTTCGTGCTCTCGGCCAGCCTCCACGGGGGCGACCTGGTGGTGTCTTACCCCTTCGACTTCTCCAAGCACCCCCAGGAAGAGAAGATGTTTTCTCCCACGCCCGATGAGAAGGTGAGAGGGGGCGGGCCTACTGTGTGTGCAGGGAAGGCTGCCTTGGGGGTAGCGCCCTCGGGGCTGGCCTGACCTTGTTCCTGTTCTGAGCTCAGTGAGACCCACGCAGTCCCAGGAACAGTAGGAGCTTTCCAGGCCCAGCTCTAAAGGCCCTTCCTCCAGGAAGCCTTCCAGCCAGCTGGAAGCAGCCCATGCTTCCTCTGGCCACACCCCACCTCCCATCAGTGTCCCCAGCGGGGAGCCCCTGGGGTGGGAACTGTAGCCAGCGTCCTCTCTGCCTGGCCGCAGGAGAGGGTGGGGTTCCAGGCGATGCCGGCAGAGGGCAGTGCTGCAGTGCGCATGGCGCCCGCCCGAACTTGGCCGCCTCCCTGCTTCTCCTGGGCCTTGCAGGTTTGCTGAGGGTCCCCTGCGTCGGCTCCGGGGAAGCAGCGGGATCAGAGGAGGAATTCTGGTCCTGGAGTTCCCTTGGGTCTGTAGAGGCCTTTCCCCTGTTCAGGCCTCAGTTTCCCTCACTGGTCAGGCCAGCTGGGGAGGACGTGATGATGGCCAGAACCCTCTCCACCCCCTCTTCCCTTAAGGACTGGCTGCGGGTGGTCTCCTTGCCCTAATGGGGCTCCTTCCCAGGCCTGATCCCGGAGCTCATGCAGGCTGGTCTGGGAGGTGGGAGTCCATCACTTTCCATGTTTTGGAGGCGAAGGGAGTGATCTGTGTGGTCCAGGGCCCACAGACGAGCTCACTGAAGGAGCTGCCCACACTGTCCCCGGTGACCCCTCTCCCACCAAGGCCAGTCCCTGGGCTCCTTCCCATCTCCTCTGGGGACGACAAAGCTGGACGCTCTGGCCTTGGTCAGCCTGGGGGCTTGGAAAGGTCCCAGCTCTCTGCTCAGTCACCCAGCAGGGCTCCCGGTGGACCAGGGGCAGTGGGGAGCCAGGCCTGCCCTCTGCTTTGGGGCAGGGCAGGGAGCGGGGAGTGGGGGCTGCATGGACAGCTGTCCGTAGCTCCCTGCCCATTCCCCTCCCTTGGCCACGCAGATCAGCTCAGCCTCCCCCAGCCTCCCCCCCCCCAGTCCCCCGATGTTGTGCGCTGGTCTGCCTCAAGCAGGACCAGCCCCTGACCCCCGGGGTTGTCAGAGGGCGGGGTCAACAGCGGGACAAGGCCTGGGTCCCCTCGGGCCGGAGCCCTCAGTGCCAAGCCCAGTGTCTGAGTCCAGAGGTAGATGTATGAGGATGTCCCTGGGGGGGAAGTTCACCTCAACGAGTCCCACCAGAGTCAGAAAACTGAGAGTCTTCCCCACCAACCATCCGTCATGGATCGATCATGCTCAGGCCCACAGCCAGCAGTGGTCTCTGTGGAAACCAGGGTCCCAGGAGGGGCGCTGTGGGGCGGGAGAGTGCGAAGAGAGGCTGGCCAGGGTGTCCCACGTCACCTCCCCCAAACTCCCGTGGTGCCCCGTGGACGAGAGCCAGCACCTCTTAGTGCCATTCCAGGCCATCTGTCCCCCTATACCTGTCCCTTCAGCCACAATCTTTCTCCCAAGCTCGGCTCAAGCTCTGTCCTGCTCCCCAAACCCTCCCCAACCCAGCCCACCCCCAGCAAGAGGGTCCCAGGCGGCATAGCTGGGTAGCCCCTGGCCTGGGCTCCTGCAGAGCACCCCCCCACTTCCCTGCACCACCTTGTTCATTTACAGCCGGCTGGCCTCCTGATGTCCTTGTCCTGTGCCTGCCCCCCCAGGTCGGGCCTGTTCCCAGCAGGCCTGCGGCTTGTGTGTCCCTGGGCTTTGGGGACTGACGATGACTTTCCCTGCTCTCCCGAGGGCAGGCAGTGTGGCGGTGGGGCTGACTGATGGGTGACAGGGGGGAGACCGAGGCAGGATGGGTGGGGAGCCTGCCTCACCAGACCAGGCGCTGCTTTGCAGGCAGACAGGGGAGGGCCAGAGAGGTGGGAACCCAGGCAGAGTTCTCGAGACAACCCCGTCAGCACCTGTGGGCAGAGGGCCCTTTCCTTAGGCCCCTGGGACTCCTGGCTGAGGACGGCTGCTGGAGGATCTGCCGACCTCAGTGACTGTAGGACATGCATGGGCTTGTATTCTGGGTGCTTGGCTTGTGTCTGAGGGACGGAGCTGAAATCGCACGGCCCTACCCCGGAGACACTGGACCCACCCTTCCCCAAAGCCCAGGTTCTGGAGTCGCCACGACCCCCACCGGAGAGACCCTCACTCTGGCCTGACTCCACGTGCCCAGCTTCCCCCTTTTTGCAGAGGGGTCCCCTCGCAGGGACAGGCTTCTCCCAGGGCCATGCGGCTCTGACAAGCGTAGTGCCCTGGGCCCCGTTATCCACATGACCCCAGCTTGGGAGCTTCCACCCTGAGCAGACCCCTGTCCTGCGCCGGGACACAGGCACGGGAGGACCCGCGCGCCTGCCTGGTGTGAGGGCAGCATGGGGGGCGGGGAGTGCTGCGCTGGGGGCAGGGGCTGTGGACACACTCAGACGTGCCCGCCCCTAAGGCTGCCCCCAGGGGTGCAGGCCCCGGGTCCCGTGTCCCTCCACCCACCACAGTGGAAACCGCACGTGTGTGGCAGCAGGTGGGGGGCTCCCAAAGGCACAGGTTGTCCCCGGAGAACATGGGGTGACGGTTATCATAGAGGAGTCAGCGGGGAAGTCAGTGCAAATAAGGCCCACCCCAGCCTCCCGCCTCTCCCGAGGCCTGCCCTCTGCAGGAAGTGCCTGGGAAATTGCAGAGCTGACCTTGGGGAGCCCTGCCAGCGTCTCCTCAGTGAACCCCCTTCTTGGGAGAAAGCCCACCCTCCCTAGCCAGGTGTGCAGGGGCTCCACAGGGTGCCAGGTTCCCACCACAGGTGCCTTGAGCTCTGGCTCTCCCACCTCCGGGCCTTTGCATGTGCTGTGCCGTCTGCATGGACACCATTCCCCCCTCCTATCTGTGCTGCAGACCCCTCCTCACCCCATTGCCCGCAGCGCTGAGAGCGTCCTGCAGGGTGCCCCACCTCCTGGCCTTGGCCTCACAAGAAACCTGTCCCTTGGTCTCCTTTCCAGATGTTCAAGCTGCTGGCCAGGGCCTATGCTGATGTCCACCCCATGATGATGGACAGGTCGGAGAACAGGTGTGGCGGCAACTTCCTGAAGAGGGGCAGCATCATCAATGGGGCGGACTGGTACAGCTTCACTGGAGGTACGGGCGGAGGGGGGCCTGGGCTGGGGCGGGGGACGGGGAGGGGGTGGGGAGGGGAGGGCTTCAGGAAGGTGTGAGGAGGAGGGGGACGTGGGGGAGGGGCTGGAGGGGGGCGGCCAACATCTCCTCCCGGCAGCTCTTTGTGGGAACTGGATTCTGGAACTTCTGGGATGTGGGGGAGCAGCAGCACGTGCATCCCGGCCTGTGTGGGTGTGACGTGGCTTCCGTTCTAGCTGCTGTCTTGAGGACCTTCCCGGTGACAGGTGTGGCAGGGCCATACTCCACGCCCCCCCCCGCCGGTTCTGTGGGGGGACTTCGTGAGCGTTGACCTTGAGTGACCCCACCTGTGACCAATTCTTTTCTGCCTCTTGGGGGACAGGAGGGGTGCCCTAGGGAATAAAGGACTCCAGTGAAACTTGAATTTCAGAGAAATAATGAAGCATTTTTAGTACTGTATAAGTATGTCCCAATATTGCATGGGATATACTTACACTAAACTTTATTCATTGTTTTTCTGAAGTTCCACGTTAACTGGGTGTCCAGGTGGACATCACACAGAGCAAAGCGGGGTGCGCGGACCCTGTGTGCCCTGAGAGGCACCTGCTGGGCCGGGCCCGTGTGCTCCTGCACTCTGCCTGCCTCCCCTCCACCCCGGCACGACACTTAGTATTTGGGAGATTTGGCAGATGAGGACATCGGGCTCGGGCAAGAGAAGGGCCTGCTGGCGTCCATGCCAAGGGGGTGGAGCTGTGGGCGGATCAGCCCCTTCGGCTCCTGCGCTGAAGCCAGTTCACAGCCCTGCTCGGCAACCTTGCCCCTGCCACCCCCAGATGGCTCCGGCGGGCCTTTCCCGGGAGCATGGGGCCCTCTGTCCTTGGCCACTGGCCCCGTGTTGTCCTTGGGTCTGTGCCCCTGTGGCAGTGAGCCCGGCTCCCTCTCCCAGGCTCAGACCGACCCTGTGGGTCCCTTGCAGACCCTGGACATGGGGTCCTGCTCAAGACTCGGAGTCAGGGACCCCGCACCTGGGCTCTGAGGGACAGAAGCTGCCCCGTGGCCCCGGGAAAGGCCCGCAGGCCGTGAAGGTCACGTCGGTAGCAGGGGCTGCTGACTTCTGAAGGGCAGGGGCCACCTCGGCTCCCGACACAGGCTGCCCCGGCCGTGCAGGAAGCCTGCCCTGGGGACCGGGTGCAGCTTCTACTGGACAAGAAACTCTGAAAGCCGATGGGGCAGAGGGCAGGAGTGCGTGGGTGGCCGGCAGCCTGATTTTCTCGAAGCCTCTCTCTGCCGCTGGATTGCGCAGCCTGTGTTCTCCCTGGAAGTGGGGGCTAGAGGACCTTCCTCCCGGGGCCGTTCTTGGGTCTGGCTAGGTACACGGACGCTGTTGTCCCGGGGTCCAGGCCAGGAGCGGGCCAGAGGCTTGGCCTCCAGGGGCGCACGTGTCTCTACTGGAAATCGGCTCAATCCTTACCCACGAGGGGCCCACAGGACGGAGCGTAAGCCCAAGGACTTGGGTGCCAGAACACCTGGGTTCAAAGTGCAGCTCCGTCCCTTCCCCCCGTGGGACCTGGGTCAGGCCACCAGCGCCCCGCGCCTCGGTCTGCTCATCGTAAAGTGGGGATGGGGCAGTAGCCACTCACGACTGCCTGGCGGCCCCGCCCCCGCCGGCCAGGGTGGGGGTGCGTGTCCAGCGTGGGCGGGTGCGCGGGTGTCGAGCGTGGGGGGGCGAGGGGCGTGTCGAGCGCGGGCGCGCAGGTGTCGAGTGGGGCGGGCGAGTGTCGAGTGCGGGGGCGGGGGCGGGTGCCCAGCGTGGGCACGCGGGTGTGGAGCGCGGGCACGCGCTCAGGCCGCTCCCCTGCACCTCAGGCATGTCCGACTTCAACTACCTGCACAGCAACTGCTTCGAGATCACGGTGGAGCTGGGCTGCGTCAAGTTCCCCCCGGAGGAGGCCCTCTACACGATCTGGCAGCACAACAAGGAGCCCCTCCTGAACTTCGTGGAGATGGTGAGCCCCCTGCGGCTTCGCTCTGCCGACCTGGCCGGCGCTATGGGGCGGACCGGGTGCGCGGCTGCCCCCGACTTGTGTGTTGGCTAGCCGTCCATCCGTTCACTGGCCACCTCCTGTCGGCCAGCCCTGGGGGCGCTTGGGACAGCAGGGGGCATGCATTGGGCCCCCCAGGATAGCGAGGCTCTCAGGGCCTAAAGGGGCACCACGGAACAGGGAGGATGCAGGGACCAAGGCGGCCGAGGGATGGCACCTGACCCAGCCTTGGAGGATGGCACCTGACTCAGCCTTGGAGACCATGGAGGTGGTAGAGGAGGTAGCACCCGGGCTGCATTGTGAAGAAGTGGGAGGAACCAGGCAATGGGAGAGCTCAGGCAGTGGGGACGGCCTGGGAGGGTCCCCAGGCCACAGTGAGGAGCGTGGATGCGGGAATGGACTGGGCACTGGGTGGGGGGAGGCCTCAGGGTGATGCTCTGGGCGGTGGGGCCTGGAGCATGTCTGCCCCTCGGGCTCAGAGGGCAGGGCACTGGCTGCTGGGGGAGGGGTGGGGCAGCCGGACTGAGGGGTAACTGCTGTCCTGGGGCCACGGTCACCCAGAAATAGGTGGTGGAGCTGAGCAGAAGCCACTGGGGACGTGTCTAGAACAATCGTCTGTGGACCCCGGGAGTGGTCCCCCAGCAGCGTGGTGACCGCGGCCCGTGCGTCTCCCAGTCCTACCTGCCAGTGTGGCTCACAGAGGTGGTCTGAGGGCAGTAACCCCATGGGACAGGCACGCAAGGGGTGAGGCGGAACCTAGCATGGCCCTGCAGACGCCCTGGTGACTTTTCTCCTGAGCATTTTCGAGACTCAGGTGACTCACACATTGGCACATGTCCCCGGAAGAAGCAGGCCCTGAGGGAGGGACAGGATGGCCCGAAGGGGACAGTGAGGGGATGTATGTGCGTAGCACGTTACAGTTGGCACCCCCCACCTATGGCATTCAATCCTGACACCAGTCCTGGCTGTTAGAAGGGGCTGCCCCATTTTGTGGGTCGAGGGACAGGTGCCAGGGAAGGACGGTGCTGGCCTGGGCTGCTGGGTCACTCGTGGGCTCCCAGGCCTGGCTCTCAGCAGCCACGAGAAAACCAGAGGAGGAGACAGAGGGTCAGATAGTGACAGGGCCTGCCCCGTGTCGCCCGGTGACTGCCCAGAGCTCAGAGCTCACACTCTGATCTGCCTGCCCCAAACCTCAGTTCTGTCAATGAATCCTTTCTAGAAAGATCAGGAACCTTCCTCCAGGCAAGAACCAAGCAGAGCCTCCCGGGTCAGCAGCTGCCATTGTCGGATAAAAAGCAAAGCCCAGATAAGAGCGGGACGTTGTTAGTGTTGTTCGAGCTTCTATTTTATGGCTGTGCCCGTGACCTCTTGCTGTGTGGGGCAGGTCATCATTCAGTAATGGGTCTGGGCCAGACCCCTCGCTCATTTCATTTTACGGCTGTCTGGTGAAAATTAGTTTTAAGGAGCCTTAAATGGGGCTGGGATTGCTCTGTGGATATTGTATATGAGGTCTTGGGGTATAAAGATTTAATAGTGAGCACGGAAGGGTGGCAGGCGAGTCGTGAAGCCGGTGTGGCTGGCCCCTGAGGACGAGGCCCCAGGAAGGCCGTGCTGGGGCTTCTGATAAGGATCGAGTCTGTCATGGCCCATGGAGGCCTTCTTCACAGTGATGCTGACCAGACTTTGGGTGGGTGTCTGCATCTCCCCGGGTTGGGAAGGGAGGGGCGTGCGCACCACGTCTCCTTCCCTGCCGGAGAGCTGCACATCCCGGGTCTGCAGGAAGGTGATTCCTCAGCCCGAAAGCAAGGGCAGAACAAAGTTTAGCCTGTGCAAGCTGACATGAAATGAGACCCTACTATGTGTCTGGTCTCTCCCCTAGGTTGTGGGGAGGAGGGCAGACGGTGACATTACGGTGAGATCAGGGCTGGGAGTGTGGAAGCCCAGCACTGGGGACCCCGGAGGAGGACCCTGATGTGGCTGGTCATCAAGGAGGGCTTCCTGGAGGAAGAGGAGTGTGGGGGAGAGGAATTGGTTGGTTCTGAGCAGAGCAGGGGCAGGATGGGGGGTCGGAGGTCTGGGGCAGCACTGCAGGTGTGGGGGACAGCCTCCCGGGAGAGAAGAGTCTCTCTGCACTGTCTCCCCTCCCACCCAGTCACCTTGGCCTCGTTTGACATGACCCGTGGGCCCCAAGTTGTTTGCAGTCTGATAGAGCAAGGGCGGGTTGGCTTGTTTATTGTTGACATTTTTAGGAGAAGGAGTGTGAACAGGGCCAAGCAGTTCTGAGGGGGCCCTGCTTGGGATGCAGCTTCCTCACCTGAAGGTATCCACTCGGAGCGGGCAGCGTCTAGACCGGGACCTGCCTTGAGTCCCGGCTCTGCTGTGGGCCATTCTCCAGCAACACCCGAGGCCCATTTTACAGATGGGAGATGGCTGAGATGCAGGGTAGCTTGTCCAAGACCAGAGAGTGGTTGATGCCTCGGCTGGGACTGACACGAGGGTCCAAACCCTGGGTCCGTGTCCTCCCAGTGCCCACGCTCAGGGAAGAGCAGCCACACCGACCCGCTCTACATATGAAGGGGGAGCTGAGATGAGCTCCGGGGTTTTCTGCTCAGCACCCCTGGCCCAGGAGAGACGGTTGGGTGGACCCTCGAGCAGAACTGCAGGGTCATGCGCAAGCCCAGAGGGGGGCTCTGAGGATAGACGAATGGGAGCTGGCTGGGCTAGGCCGCCCGTCTTCTGGAGAGCATGCACCATATCCACGCCCTCTCTCTCCCTCTCTTCAGGTGCACCGTGGCATCAAAGGTGTGGTGATGGACAAATTTGGCAAGCCGGTCAAAAACGCCCGGATTTTGGTCAAGGGCATCCGCCATGACATCACCACAGGTGAGCACCTTCCTGGGGCCTGAGTCGTGGTGGCTGGCTCCCGCAAGCAGTCACTCGGCCCAGTGCCCCGAGGGGCTGCTCCACTCATCCTCCACGGGTTTTGAGGGATGACTAGGAGTTGGGCTGAGGAAGCAGTGGGAAGGGTGCTCCAGGCCAGTACGGAGGCGGGTGCTTGCCCTCCAGGCTGATGCCCCTCGGGCCCCCACGTCTCGGCACCTCAAGCCCGAATGTGAGCCTAGGTCTGAGAATCACTTGTGTTCTGTTTGTTCACAGCCCCAGATGGCGACTACTGGAGACTGCTACCTTCAGGGTCCCACATTGTCATAGCTCAGGCCCCCGGCTACTCCAAGGTCATCAAGAAGGTCACCATCCCTGCCCGGATGAAGAGGGCTGGCCGTGTGGACTTCATTCTCCAGCCTCTGGGCACCGGACCCAAGAAGCTTCTCCTCGGGCTACGGAGAAATGGGTCTGGGCCCCGAGACCCGCCAGGAGGTGCCAGCCCATATGGGGAGCCCGAGGAGCCGGGCTGGGAGCCCCTCGAGGGACGGAGGCAGCCCTCTGCGGGCGGGAGCAAGCCGTGGTGGTGGTCCTACTTCACGTCCCTGAGTCAGCACAAGCCGCGCTGGCTGCTCAAGTACTAGCCTCCCCCCACCCTCTGGCCCAGAGACTCCAGGCTCTTGATTTTGTCTTCGGAAGACACCCTGTAAAGCTGTTTCTGTTTTATTAAAGTCATTTTATTTACTGTCGGCCATGGTGAGAGGCTCTGGGCATGAGGCACGCCGGCCTCGTCCACCCGGATGGCCGCAGGGCAGGTGGTCCCATGGGCAGCCAGCTGTGGGGTGGACCCTGAGGCCCCAAAGCAAGAGGGGCCCTCTACCTTACAAATGGGGACACTGAGGCTCCCGGGGAGGTGACACATGGGGAGGGAGGTGCAGGGCCAGCCAGGAGCAGAGACTCTGGGAGTGTGTGGAGGTAGGATGCAAAGGAGAAAGTTTTCAGGAGAGCCTGGCTGGGAGGAGTGGGGGGGGTGGGCAGCAGGTGACCTCAAGGGCAGGAGAGCTGGTGCGAGCTCAGGGACCATAGCATCACCCAAGGGTCACACTTGGAGGCTTCCGGGCTTTGATGGGGCCCTACCTCCAACACGAAGCATCTCCCTTGGCTCCTTTCTCAACCTTATGATGGCACCAACGCAGGTCCAGAGACCCACCCCCAGGCCTCAAACTCCCCACAAGCCTCCTCCTGGCCCATCTCTCTATAGTCAGGCAGGTCCGTGGGTCCTAGGATCCCTGAGGCAGGGAGACATGCGGCCCATCAGAGAACACTGGCAAAGAAGGTGTGCCAGTGAGCTAGGGCTGTGTAACAACATCCCACAGGCTGGGGGCTCGAGCCACAGGGATTTGTTTTCTCACCGTCCTGGAAGCTGGATGCCCAAGGTCAAGGTGTAGACAGGGGTGGTGCCCTCTGAGGCCACGAGGGAAGGATGCGCGCCAGCCCTGTGTCCTTGGCTCATAGACAGCTGGCTTCTCCCCGCATCCGCGGGCCATCTTCTGTCAATGCTTGTCGGCCTTTCTTTCCCACTTTCCCGCTTATAAGGACACCAGTCATATTGGATCAGGGCTACCCCAAAGGCCTCATCTTAGTTTGATCACTTCTAGGAAGACCCCCATCTCCAAATACAGTCAGGTTCACAGATACTGGGGGTGAGGGATTCAACATATACCTTCTGGGGGAACGCAGTTCCACACATCATAGAAGGATCGTCTGCAACGCGGCAGCTTCCCGGCTGCTCCCGGCTGTGCCACTGGGGCCCCCACCCAGAGGGGGATCCCATGTGAGCAGTGCCTTGACCCCAGCTGACCCCCACCATGACCCCTACCGGCACATCAGCACGGTCTGACGGCTGGCCCTGGCCTCTGCCATCTCAGAAGGCTTCGGGCAAGCTGAGAGGAGCAGGTGCGCTCGCAGCACCAGGGGGTGGGGTCTCTGCGGAGCGGGGGCGCGGGCGTGCTCACGTCCTCAGTCTGGCCGGGACACAGCGGCTCACAAAGCGAGCATGTGTATATCGGTCATGATCTGGAGTGTTTGTCAGACATCCTTCGGGGCTCTCGACCCTACCTTCACCCCTGTGTCCAGTGGTTCTGAAGGTCATCATGTATTTGGCTCTACTGTGTACCAGGTCTGCGTGGAGCAGACCGCTCTTCCCGATTTACTGGTGTGGGTGCAGCCCAGAGAGCTTGCACCGCTTGCCCGGGACCTCGGAGCGTGTTGCTGGCAGCTTGCTGCCTCCTGCAGGGCGACTGTGTGAGGCTCCTGCTGTCCACAGCTGTCTGGAGAAGAGCCCATCGGAGTGGGCACGAAGGCCAAGAGCTCAGCGGGGCCCCTGTTCATTCCAGGAGCTGAGGCCTAGGCCCCGGTGAGGGGGTGAGGATGGGGATGGCCAGGATGAGGAGAGAGATGGCCTGAGCGGTGTGGGGGTGGCTGTGGGCAGTGGGCCATGGCAGTGGGAGGGTCAAGTGGGGACAGGTTGGGCTCCCTATTTCTGGCCAACAGGGGACCATTTTGGTGGCTCCTATGATCTTTTCTTTTGATAGAACTTAGGACAGAGCCACACATGGAGGAGGCTAGAAGCTAAGATCCACCTGCTGTGCTCACCGTGAGACTGAAGGGGATGTCAGAACGGGGGGGACCTCGGGATTCAGTGAGAAGCAGGGAGCCCCCCAGGGCCCACAGGGCAGCTCTGGCTGTGGGAGCCGGGTTAGCTCTCCTCCAGGGGGCCGGCTCTCTGCACGCTGGTGGGAGGGGGTTCCAAAGGGAGCGTGCACGCTCCGGGGTGTCGCTGCTGGTGGGCGTCCTTACAAAAGAGCTGGCAGTTGAATCTGGAGGTAGGGAAAGGGAAGGTGGCCCAGCATCACTCTCAGACGCCGCCGAGGAGAACAGGAGGGTGAACAGCGTCACGAGCCACAGCAGAAGTCAGGAAAAGGCAAAAAATCTCACAGTAAGGAAAATAGAATGAATGCACAAGAACACAGAAGGAATAAAATGCAGACCACCAGAAATGTGCATGAGCTGAATCCTCCACTAAGAAAGCAGAGACCACCAATTTGAGTTACCAAAAAAAAAAAAAAAAAGGCAGTGTGTACTTCAAGGAAGCATGCTTGAAAGCAAGTGATACAGGACGCGAAGAGAAGCCAAGAAATGCAGACACCCGGACGACGATGGGCTTCATCGGTAGCAGAGGAGGTGGGACTGGGGATCAAACACAGTAAATGGGAGAGAAAGACGTTGGAGGATCGAACAATTTATGACTAAGATAAAATAATAAATCTGCATTATACACTAATCAACTTAGTGGCTAACGATGTAAAGCCAAGTCATTTAAAAATACAAGCAGAATTCCTGTAGGAACTGCGATGTGTCATTTTGGGAATCAGACCAGTCCAGTGGCTCAGTCAGTCAGCCGGGTTTTAGAGAAACAGAGTCACGCACGGAACCAGCAAACTGAATTTAACGAATGTGTGCGAGGCATTGCTTACTTCAGGTGGAGAGTGCACGTTCCTCCCAACACCCACTGAGCATTTGTAAAATTGATAATATGCGTCATCTCAAAGAACACCTTAAGCAAAATTTAAAAGGTGGAGATTATCTCCAGCCATAGCCTAGACAAATTAGAAATAATTAAGGGTAAAAAAAACCCTTTACCATTTGGATTTAGCTGCATGGCAGAGAACCAACACGGGATGGATTAACACTGTGGAAGTTAGTTTCCAGGACAGAAGTCTGGGCTAGGCGGTGGCCAGACAGCGGGATGTTTTATGAGACCCCAGGCTGCATCCATTGCTGTTCCATCATCCTGGGGTGAGGCTTCCCCTCTATGCCATCACTTCTGCTCACATCTCATTGGCCAGAACTCAGTCACGGGCAGGCCTGCCTCAAAGAATGCTGGGAGTTGTAGTTTTTATCTTGGGTGGGAGGGGGCTCCATAAAAAATGGGGGGCTCCCTAAGTTACCATAGCAAAAGGGGAGGATGGATTTTGGAAGACGTTGAGACTCTGCACGACATTGCTGGAGTGGAAAGGAAAGGGGACTGCGGGAAGAAGCTACCGGGAGAGAGGAGATGAGGACAGCTCCTCTGTGGCCCGTGGTGGCTGGTGCCCAGAAGCAGGTAAAGCAGGTGCACCGTCACTGACGGGGGGCCGGAGAGCCAAGGAACTGACCCATCACCTTTTATAAAATCCACAAGATAAGAAGAGGAGAAAATTAGAGACAAAAGACATAATTCCATAAATAGCAAACAGACCAAAACAGTAAAAGTATTAATAAGCCCCAAAGCTGACTATTTTTTTTTAACAGATTTTATTTATTCATTTGTCAGAGAGAGAGAGAGAGCACACAAGCAGGGGGGAGCAGCACACAGAGGGAGAAGCAGGCTTCCTGCTGAGCAGGGAGCCCCATGCGGGGCTCGATCCCAGGACCCCGGGATCATGACCTGAGCCGAAGGCAGACACTTCACCGACTGAGCTACCCAGGCGCCCCCAGAGCTGGTTCTTTAAAAAAATCAACAAAAGAGACAAATCTCTCATAAACCTGATTAGTAAACAAAGAAAGCACACAGAATACTCTTAAAAATGAGAAAAGGGGCGCCTGGGTGGCTCAGTCGTTAAGCGTCTGCCTTCGGCTCAGGTCATGATCCCAGGGTCCTGGGATCAAGCCCCGCATCGGGCTCCCTGCTCCGCGGGAAGCCTGCTTCTCTCTCTCCCACTCCCCCTGCTTGTGTTCCCTCTCTTACTGTGTCTCTCTCTGTCAAATAAATAAATAAAATCTTTAAAAAAAAAAATGAGAAAAGACACCCAACTGAAAAACTGGAGATTTAAAAATATCTTTAAAAGAATTTTAAATGAATTCTATGGCCATAAAATTGAAGGCCTAGAGGAAAAGAGGTGGTTTCCCAGAAAAATATAAATTCAATATATAAGATAGAAAAATGTAAATGATGAAAATTAAACCCGGAGGAAGCTGCTTACTTGGAGAGATCTCGTGCCCCAGGACGGATGTGCTGCTTTCGCCAAGTAGAGGGAGGGCAGTGGGTGACTGCTGACGGGAGGGGTCCTTCCGGTGGTGGGAATATTCTGGAATCAGACAGTGGTGGTGGCTGCATGGCTCTGTGAGTCTACTAGAACCCGATGAATTATGTACTTCAAGATGCTTAAAATGGTGAATTTAATGTTATGTGAATTTTATCTCAATTAAAAAAAAAAAACAGGTCAGGGAGAAGGCTTGGTGGAAAGAGCGCCCACGGCTGAGGTGTGAGTGACCCCAGGTGCTGGTCTGAGGGGACCTCAGGGCCGAGAGGACTTACAGGCTACGGGTGAGGGGTTGTGAGTGCCCGGAGCCCCTCATCCGTCCTCAGTGGTGGGATGCTGTCACACTTGCCTGGGCTCAGCCTCCTCTCATCTGTGGCCCCTGGGGGGCCCGGCGTCCACCCAGCTTGCCACCACACTGCACACAGCTCCTTGCAAGTCCTCAATGCTCCGTGAGCGAGTAAGAGTGAATGATGAGTAGGGGGATGAGTGCAGCGGGCCTCTGATTTGGGTGTTCTGCAAGTGACAGCCTCGTCAAGGTCGAGAGTGCGTGCTGAGTGGCGGGTGGGGCAGGGGATGAGCGTGTCCCTGGCTGCCCACCGAAAGCCATGACTGTCTAGATACTTCCCTTTGTGAGAAAGCGCTTCCTTAAACGGGGCACCTGCCTTCCTTCAACTGTCCCGCGACTGTGGCCCTCTGAGGCCACCCCGCCACGCCTCTCCCTTCCCCACCACAGCTCCCGTGGGCTCATGACGGCCCTCTCCGCTGAGCCTCTGCAGTCCTTCTTCCCCTGCGGCCCAGCCACACCCACACACAGGCAGATGACAGAAGCCGTTCGGGCCCGGCCTCTGCGTCCCACCACGCATTAAACCATAAACCACTCTCAAATGATTTTATGAGAGTCGTGTTTTTCCTTCCATTTTCGTATACAAATCTAATCTTTTGAGAACCTAGTCCCTTCTAACTCACATCTTATGGGCTTTCATCAATAATAATATACGATCAATTACTCAAATGTAATTGATTAGTCGAGAGGACCATATTTTCTCCTCGTATTTTGCGTCTGATTGGACATAAAGCACAGCGGTTGCTGCATGATGGTGGCCTTGCCCTTTGGCTGTAGACTATCTTTACCTTTTAGCTGAGATTAAATTTATACACAATTTTCTAATGTCGGCTTAAGAAAAATCCAAAAGGGCACTTTATATCCCAACACTACAAGATGACACCATCCCAGGGTGCGATAAGCAGCCCGGGAGGTGGATTAGTGGCCAAAATTGCCTTTTGAGTTGGCTCTGAGCTTCGTTCATCTTTATTTGGCCACACAGATCATTTTTGTCATCAGAAAGTTGAGTCCCATAAATCCAATATTGCCTGCCCAATTCAATAAAGAGAACCGGGGCCTGTTTCAGCCGGTCTGCGTCTCTCTCAGCTGAGACCTAACCACACTGTCTAACCAAGATGGCACGGCGGCGGATGGCTTCCAGCAGGGCAGGGAGTGTGTGTGCAGGGAGTCCGGGCCACCAACGGCCTCGCTGTGCGTGGGGAGTCTGGGCCACGGGTGCCCCCCCGGAGTTTTCCTCTCTCCACGACCAGCAGAGCAGGTCCCTGAGAACCCGATCACGCTCGACCAGGTGGCGCTCTGGTGCTTACAAGGGCCTCTCGTGTCCTGGGGTGTAGGACGGAGGGTAGACCCGGAGTGGGGGAAGCTGGGGAGCGGTCTGCAGGCAGGTCACATGCGCCCCAAGGGCAGGACTCCTGGAGAATATTTGGTAGGAAGAGCAGTCCTTTGAAGCCTCGACCTGTCCTTCAGGGCCCCATGCACGTTCTGTCCTGTCCCATAGCTTCACCGCATCCCAGTCAGAATTAGTCTGTCTTCCCCACTGATCCATAGAATGTAGCTGATTGTTCTTTAACCCACGTGAGAGACAAGGAATGGAGGAGCAGGAAGAAGAGGAAAAAGAACCTGCAGCCATCGTCTTAAGTAGCTTGGGGGGTGGTGCCAGCCTCCAGGCACCTCTGCTCTGCTCCTGTCACAGCGGGGGGCTGGGAGGCGTGGCGCCCATGGCAGGAGGCGTCCTCAGGCACTGCGCCGCCTTCTTACCTCCCACGGGGCAGGGTCTGGGAGTTTGCCTTATTACAGAGTAACACCTTAGCTCACTACTGTTTCCTGGATGCTGGCACGAGACACGAGACTCCCGGGTCAGAGACAAGGAAGTTCCCAACTCCCGGCCCAGCAAACGCTAAGCATGACACTGGCAGTGGTTCTCTTGTCCCTGTGTCCTTGGGGTGACTGGGAGGTGGACACCACGCCCACAGTGGGTTTGCATCGCTGACCAGGAATGCCGGGCTAGGAACCTACTGCTCTATGCTCCCCCGGGGGACATGTCACCGCATCCCCCAAGGCTGCTGGCTGCAAACACACACGCTGAGATGTGGCCTGGGTACAGAGCCCAGCGTGTTGCAGTCCTCGTGGACTCAGCAAGAAGGGCAGGGCTGCTCAGGGCCCGCCCATCCCCCACCCCTGCAACCTGGCATCCCCACCCGGGCTTTCCTGCTCATCGAGTCACAGAGCTCCTCGTTGCCAGCCAGGTGGAAATGCGCCAGCGTTGTCCTGCTGGTCTTGCATGGCGAAGCCTGCTTGGGTCAGCCTCCCCAGGGGCCTCTGGGCACCATCTTCCCGACAACCTCTCTGCTGCTTCTCTCTCTCCTTTGTGATCTTTCTTCTTCTCATCGACTCTTCTGTGCTGGGACTCAGCACACTTCTCTCCCCTCTCCCTGGAGGGAACATCACCCCCAAGGCTACGAGTGTCACGTGGAGGAGCCCCGCCAGCCGTGAAGCCTTCTTCACCCTCCCTCTTGGGCTGTGGGTGTTAGCCACCCACGTGGGCTGACCTTGCCTTGATGCAAGCCTTTGTTCCTGCTCTGGTGTCCCCGTGCCAGGTGCTGTCCTAAATCCTTTTAGGACTAACAAGGGGAACACTGCACACCAGCGTGAGCACCTGGGCACACACACGCTCGGACCTCTGCCTCGGCCGCACCCCCGAATCCTCAGCGCTCCGTGTGGGGCACTTAGGAGTTCTAGTGGTTAGGAGAAGGTTGAGTTATTGAGTCAACTCTTGGGTTCTTACCCCAACTAGTTGTCATGAGAAGCTACTATGAAACATATGAGAAAGTCTGAGGGGGCATCTGATTCTCAGCAGAGACCATTAGAGAAACAGTGGACGCTGTCTTTAGCCTTGTTCTGGGTCCAGAGGCTGAGGCTGTCCTTCTCTGTCAGGGCCCTGGGAGACTCACCTCTAGGAAGCTGACTTTGCAGCTCCCCCTGGAGAGGGCTCACTTCCTCAAAAGATGTTTCTAAACATTTACCTCCCCATTCCCCTAGTCCCATAGAGAGAAAGGAGGGATGGTGAACACCTGTCTATAGATAAGAAAATGAGGGATCCCACCAGATCACTGACCCCATAGAGATTGGGGGCCTGGGGGCATCTTGGAGGCAGAGGAGGACATGCTCCATGGGGTCCTTGGTGATGGCCTGCAGCAGACCCCACACCACACCCCTGCCTTTGCCACTCCAGGGATCCTGTGGTGACAAGGGGAGGTGAAGCCGAGGGGGTCTGGTGCTGCCGGCCACGGCTCATGGTTTCTGTGTGCGGCAGTTTTCTGCGTTCAACTTGCGCCATAAGCGACAGGCAGGTGTGTGGACGTTTGCTGTGCATTTGCAGGAGCCCACACTCAAATCGTCACTGTCTGCCAGAGAACCTCGAGCGAGCGCCGTGGGAAATCCCAGCCTGACGGAGTCACCCACCGACCCCGGTCCTTGGCCCCTCACCGTGCCATGCAGACTGTGACCAGCTTGTGAAGGGAAGCACAGCCCCCCTTGATTCATTGGAGCTTCCCCCAATCTGACCTGCTTGGCCCCCTTCCTTAGGCTGGGGGTCTCTGTGGCTCCCAGCAGGGCTGGGAATAGGGTGTGAGCAGTGGTGGGGGTGGGGGGGTAAGTGAGGCTTCAACCCAGACTCAACACTGGCAATCTCAGAATCAGGACGTTTGGGATGCTGAAAGACAGAAAGTTAAGTATCACACAATGCCAAAGAGACCTGTCAGGTCGTGGGGTCTGTATTAGTTTCCCATGGCTGCCACAACAAAGCACCATCAACCGGGGGCTTAACGACACTCTCACAGTCTGGAGGCTGGAAGCCTGAGATCAAGGGTGGGCAGGGCTGCATTCCCTCCCAAAGGCTCTAGGGGAGGATCCTCCCTGCCTCTTCCAGCTCCTGGTGGCCCTCATGGCCCCTCGTGGCCTTCTCTCTGTGTGTCTCTTCTTAGAGACTCAGAGCCCACCCTGCTCCGGTGTGACCTCATCCTAACTATACCTGCAGAATCCTACTGCCGAAGAAGGTCACAAGCACAAGTCCTAGGGGTTAGGACTACAGCATTTGGCGGGGGGGTGGGGGGTAGGGGGGACACAATTCAACCCACACCATCATCTGGCTGCCCTCCCAGAGCAGTTACTGTGTGTGGCCCCTACTGGAAACGAGCCCCTCATTGGTACCTCTCACTTCTGCTTCTGTCCCCGGGTGTCACCTGGGTTTTCCTCCTTGTTCTTCTTGGAACTTCGGCAAAGGACAATCCCAATGTGGAATGACAGCAGACATGGCTTCTCCCCCTATTCTGTGTGGGACTTCTGCACCTCATTGTCAGTCCGCTTTAACCCCGAGACGGAGGCTTCTCTGGGCAGTTCCCAAGGATGCCGGCACACTGCAGGGAGAGAAACACCCAATGAAGCAGCCGGACACTGCTATGCAATGTCAGGGTGGAGGGGCTTGCGGGGCTCCAGGGGTCCCGCTGAATGAGAGGCCCTTTGATGCATGGAGGATGCATCCCCCTCTGATTCAGATGCCTGAGTGGGAGTCCAGCTTCCTCGCCTCCTCCTCAAGCACCTGGGGCAAGTTACTTAAACTCTCTCCAGCCTCCAGTTACTCATCTGGAAAATGGGATGATGAGAAAATTCTCCTTCTCTGGGTTAAATGAGGGAAAGTGTGGACAGCCCCTGCGGCCTTTCGACAATGAGCTGGGGGTACTGGGGGCCAGCTGCCCTGTGTGAGCGCATCCTCTCCCCCAGGACCTGGGTGGGGCCGGACCGACACCGTGCAGTCTGAGTTCTCATCACGGCACGCCAGCAGACGTCCAGTTCTGGACGGAGGCAGGGCCGAGCTCACTCCTGGCATGTTCCCTCATCTGTGTGTGCCAGTGCTCCCTCCTTGGGGACCCAGATGGGACGGTGCCTGGGAGCCCTGGCAGGTGCCAGCACCCACTGAGTCTCCACGAAGGGGGTCTGCGGTGATGGTGACTGCGGTTGGATCTTATTGTGGGCTGAATCGTGCCCTCCCAAAAGCCCTGGGACCTGTGAATATGGCCTTATTTAGAATAGGGTCTTTGCAGATGTAGTCAAGCTAAGATGAGGTCCCACTGGAGTAGGCTGGGCCCGAATCCAATGACTGGGGTCCTTCTAGGAAGAGGACAAGACACACATACGTGGTGGGGAGGGAGGCCGTGGGACACTGGAGGCAGGGACCCAGTGATGTGGCCATCAGGAAACGGAGGACGCCAGCTCAGCCGGAAGCTGCAGGATGCATGGACGGTTTCTCCCTGGAGCTGTCAGGGGGAGCAAGGAGGCCCTGTCCACACCTTGATTTTGGGCTCCTGACCTCCAGGCCGGGAATGAGGCATTTCAGTCGATGGTAATCTGTTGCAGCCACCACAGGACACGAGCACAGACCCCTACCAAGTGCCGAGCAGCCTGTCTTCCGTCCCACTTCCATGGCCGCAGATGGTTTGAGGGAAAAAGAATTTGGGGGTTATCCCTCGGGAGCTAAGGAGCATCGCATCGCGCCACCAGGGGGGCAGTGGGGGGTGCTTTGTGAGGGAAGGGGCGGAAGGAAAATCCCTCCGACCTCAGCCCCCAGCCCGCGTGCCCGGAGCGCGGTGGGCGTGCATAATTTGTTTGCTTTGCAATTCTCTCCCCTCGGTGGAGACAAATTGATTTGTACATGGAAATGGGCTGTCACTGGGGGGCAGCTGTCTCGTTAGAGGACAGGATTTGCCGGGTGTAGGCAGGGCTTTGGGGGCATAGCCAGTGGTGGGATGGGGGATGTGCCCAGGTAGGCCCTTTCAGGGGCACAACACGGCTCCGAGGCCTTGCTCCGGAGCTGCTGCCTCCTCAAGCCTCTGGCTGGACACTCGGGGCCCGGCTGCGCACCTGTTTGCTGGGTATCTCCGAGCGACGGCCCTGGGGAGCCGCAGGACCCAGAACAGACCCCACGGTGGTGCCCAAAACGTAGCATGAGGACCGCTCGATGGCGGTGGGGACAGCAGGGCATTGTTTAGCAAATAACAAAAAACAGCTTAAAAAACTCCCAAACCCAACGTCCAGCGAAGGAAGACAACGGCAAAAATGTGAAGTGGCCGCGCAGGGCTGTGCAGAGTCACCTGCTCTCTGGGCAGGCCAGGCTCGGAGCCACCTCCCCTCTGCACCAGCGGGTCTGTCTCTGTGGTCAAGCGCAGCAGGACACCCTTTCATCGGGCCTGTCTGAGGGTGACGGAGCAGGAACGCATCACACGAAAAGCCTAGACGGAGACTTAGAAGATCCAGGCCAACGTGGCGCTGGTGCCGGGCTCCGGACCTGGGCGCCCACTACGCTCGGAAACTATGGCGCAGGAGCAAGGGTTCAGGCCTGGATGAGATTCCGGGTCAAATCCCAACCCCTCCATCCCATGGGGGGGTCACCTTTGAATTCTCCAAGTCTCCGTTTCTTCCTTCATCCAATTGGCATCGTATCCACCCAATCAAATGGTCACTGAGGGTCTGGCACGCAGTAGGCCCTCCAGTGAGCTAGGAACGTGCTGGACCCCAAGGGTGTGATGTCCCACATGGGGCAGGTTCTGCCGCAGCCTTCTGAGGCTGAGAGAAGATAGCATGCACACCTCGGCAACCCCGGCTTACATTTATTTTTCCTTTATTATGAGGTTATAATTGAGATGCAGTCGCTCTTGAGAATTTGTTCATGGGGTATTGAAAAAATATCCTATCCCATATCCCAGAGCATCCGAGATAGCTTAGAGAGACACAGTCATAAGGCAGGATAGAATTAAAAGTGAGGGAATCTGGGCAAAGGGAAAATAGAAGAGAAACACGACATGAAGTCAGAGGTAAGGATAAGGCACGGAATGCCCCCCAGGAGCCCCAGGACACTCGTGTGACGCGTGTTGGAAATTCCAGCCTGGACTTCAAACCAAAGATGAAAATAGGGCTGTTGTGTGATTCACGGTGCCTACAAGATTTCAAACATCAATTATTCAGAGGAAAAGCAGGGTGACCTCTCACTGGGGCCAGAGAAATGGGTGAAAGGGAAAGTAGGTGGTTAATGACTGCATTCAGCAAATGTCTATTGAGGACCTACTATGTGCCCGGTGTTGGGGACAAGGTGATGAGCATGATCTGCAGGTGGGGAGGGCTTCTCGATCCAGGTGTGGCTCACGTCAGAGGCTGCTCGCCCCCAACAATGGTCCTACCCGTAGACACCACCACCCCACCCCCCTTACAGCTGACGTGTGACCTGCTCTAAGACACTCGGTGAGTGTGGGCTGGGTGCAGCTTCATCCTGCTGCCGGGGCTCCGTCTCAGCCCCCATAACCAGGGGAGGGGCTCCCGGTGAAGCTTTCCCTGCCTCTCTTGGCCCCGTCGGATCCAACTGCATCCGATGCTGCTCAGAGTTTCGAAGAGGCATTTGGGATGGAGGGCACTCAGATTCGACCCAGAATCAAACAGCACCCTGGTCCAGCTCAATTCAAGCATAAAATGTAGCAGGAGGAACCGGCAGGTTTCAGAGCCTTCGGTCCACCAGCCCAGATGTGCAGAATTTCTTACAGCAGGGCTCCTGGCACACGGCCCGGCCCCGAGCAGGCACCCCCAGACAGAAGGAAGGCAGGGAGCCCCCACCGCTGGTTATGGCCCGTGCGGCTTGGCGGAGAAGCCTCCCCAGTGAGTGATGGCAGAGAAGCTTGAACAGAGAGCGCGGTGGCCGCTGTCGCCCCAGAATCAGGGGTCAGGGGGTCTCCAGGCCAAGCCCACGTTGCCAGAATTAATATGTAAGATAAACAGCCCGTGGAGGCACTGATGAAATTCTCCAGGCGAGGGTCAGAGGTCTGCTCTGGAGGTGTGAGAAAAGGTTTAGGGAGGACCGGGGTCAAATATGTGCAGCCAGACAGGCTGACCACTGGCCCCCCCGAGGCGGGCGGCTTGGGGGCTGCACTTGGGGGAGGTGGAGCCATCAGAGCGGACTCATTACTCGGAAAGGCCGAGAAAGTTGTCTGCCGCTGCTCTCGGCTGCCCGAGCACATCAGCGTCAGCCCGCGCCCGGGCCCCCAGGGCCCCGGGGCCCCGCTGCTTCCCGACCCACCGGCTCCGGCGCCGCCACAATTCCAGGGGAGAAGGAGGCCCGGTCGCCGGTGGGTGGAGGGGCAGGGTGCTGCCACGTCCTTGACAGGTGGCCCCCCAGCCTGCCACGGGGAGCTCACTACTTCACAGGGCATTTTGGAGAGTGCTGACCGTCTGTGGCACCCTGGGTTTTCATGATTTCCCCTTTGAGAAAGCCCCTTTCCCACATGTGGCCAGAGCCCCAGGCCTCTGCTGCGACTGGACAGGGCTGGGCCGGGGTGTCTATTCCCAGTTTACAGTGGAGGGCCTTGGTCACGCCACCTGCGTTGGGGTCCTGCTCCCTGGTCTGCGATGATGAGTGTGCAGCCGGGCTCCCCTGGCGGGGGGCAGGAAGGAACCCTGTGGGACCTCTCCTCTTGACTCTCAATGTGTACAGAACGTAAATTACTCCGATTTCTCATCTTCGCCTCGGCCTTGGGGCAGTTCCTATAATAACGGCCGTTTACAATACTCGTGGCGGGCGTGGCTCCTTTTGCTCCCGGGGCTCTTGAAACACTTGGGAGACAGAAGTCGGCAGCAGGCCTGTGTGCTCAGCGTGAGGTGGGGACTCATTTCACCTAGAAAGGGACAAGGCAAAGGAAGTATTTTTTTTTTTTTTAAGATGTTATTTATTTATTTGACAGAGACACAGCGAGAGAGGGAACACAAGCAGGGGGAGTGGGAGAGGGAGAAGCAGGCTTCCCGCTGAGCAGAGAGCCCGATGTGGGGCTCGATCCCAGGACCCCCGGATCACGACCTGAGCTGAAGGCAGACGCTTAACGACTGAGCCACCCAGGTGCCCCCAAAGGAAGTATTTTAAGGGATGAACCATTTCAGTGTTTTCACCAAGGAACGTACCCCCAGGGGCGGTGACAGAGAAAAACCCGCCCGGGCTCCCTCCTGGACACCTGGCGGTGGGTCTCCCACCTGTGTGACTTCAGCGTGCCTCTAAACATCCCTCTGGCTGTCCTCTCCCAGTTCATTTGCAAGCCTGTGGTTCCCAGTGTCATGCTGGAAGCTGAGGACAAGGTGACCATTAAGATGGGAGGACAGGGTGGTCACCAGGAAGGACAGGGGAAAGGCGCTGCGACCAATGTCAGTATGAGATGAAGGCACCAGACAAAAGAGGGTGTGAGCCTCTAGGCCTGGACTGGGGTGGGGGATTCAAGGAGGGCTTCCCAGAGGAGGAGGCACAGCGTGGTTATTGAAGGCACCACAGAGCCCACCAGGGACAAGTGGGGAAGGGCCCTGGGGAGAAGTTGCCGAGGTGTGAAATGCAGTCTGTGGAGGCCCAGGCTGAGAGGAAGGGGCAGCATCTTCCAGAAGAAAATGGATCTGCCTGGCTCAGCCTGCAGGGCTGGGTTTTCTCCCTTCATTCCCGAAGCATGTCCCATGTGCCGTGGAGGAGCCGGCCTCTGAGGTGCCCTGTGGAGCAAAGGGGCCCTTGGTCAAGGAAGTTTGGGAGATTATCTCAGAGATTCCCGGTGCACCTTATTCTGTTAAAGGCTCTGAGAAGTCCTGCAGTAAGGAAACCAGCTCCCTCCAACCCAGTGATCTCTGCCCACTGACCACGGAACCCCTTCTTGCACACCACAGAGGGAACCCCGGGAGATGGGCATTCGGCAGATCACTGTCCCCAGCAGCGGGGTGCGGGAAAGCACGGGACTTGTGGAGGGTTTGCACACCTGCTTGGACGCTCACCAGCTGTGCCAACCCGGCTGAGCTCCTGTGACTCTCTGGGGACTGCAGAGAGGAATGGGGGCCCTGTGAGGAGGCTGAGCTGGTACCTGGACACGCTGAGACCTGAGTGTGTCCCTGGCCCCTGTCATCGGTCTCAGAGAGGCATGGAGTCCGGCCCGGGGCAAGAGGTGGCCGGGAATCATGCCTGGTGCTTACCCCCAGCAGTGCCTGGGGCCCGATGCCCTGTCTCCTGGCCCTCCCCACACACTTCAAAACCAGCTGCCTACCGGCCATGAGCGGCAGAGCAGGAATGCCTCCTGACCACTGACCAGAACGCTCCCCGGCCTCCAGCTTGCACCACGGCTCTCAAAATAGGAAGCAGACTTCCTCTGCACGCCCAGATCTACTGGATTAAAACCTGAAAGGGCAACTCTTGGGGAACAAAGACTTAAATAAAACCCTGCCTCCCAAGAACATGGAGGCAGGAAGGGGTGCCTAATTCTTAGGGCACCAGCAGGCGGCATGCGGGTCTGGGGCAGAGGCCCGTGGGAGGGGACACTGCTAAAGCAGGGGATGTGGCCCCAAGGCCTCCCTGGAGCTGGGTGCCAGGTGCGTGGGCCCTTTCCCGGGAGCCAGGCACTCATTAACCTGCGGTGGGCAATTCCCACCTTACAGATGGGGAAATCGAGGTCAGGGAGACCAGCTCACTTTCTGCAGGCCACATATTGGGGAAAGAGACAAGATCTGGGCTTTGGACCCCAAAGTACTCTCCACAGCCCTGGAGTCTTGGAATCAGGGAAGCAGGCCTGACTCAGAGCTGGGGAGCTTCTGGAATCCTCAGGCCAGGCCTTCTGGAATCATCACTTGAGTCTGTCTCTGCCAAGAGCGTCTGGATCAGGCCCAGCCCACCCTCCCTCTCGCTCCCATGCTTTCTGAGACTCTGTGTCCTCATTCTAAAGGGGCAGGAGGCTTGGACCTCAGGCCGTTAGCTGAGCCCCTGCTTGAACAACCCTCGGCCAGGACGTGGAGAGAACCTGTGTCTCAAGCATCATCTCAGTGCCTCGAGGAGGAGGAGGCCGGTGGAGGGTGACAGAGAGAGCCACACCCCTGCCCCTGCTGCCCACCCGCCCACCTGGCTCGGCCCGGTTCCCCCACGTCTGCTAGCTGCATGGTCACTTGGCGTCTCTGCACCTGAGTGTCCTGTCCTGTAAAGTGGGCCGGGTGGCGGCTGTACCTGTCAGAGAGGGCTGATGTCAGCCTGGGATGCCCCCGGAGGGTGCCTGGACGACCACATGTCTGGGAGACCCCGTGGGCAGGTGGCGAGTAACCCCGGTTCTCCGGAAAGCAGACGAGCTCTACTCGGAGCACCTGCAGATTTTTGTCCACGGCTGTTTCAGTAAATTAAGGGGCTCCCAAACTTCTGGAGCCCCTGGCGCTGCCGTCCCGGGATGGTGCTATCTGCCACCATCTGGGCGCTTGTCCTTGCTGCTGGAGAAAGGAAATGGTGGCCAGAGTTGGGGTCCCTGGGCGGCCCCTCGGGCGGGGGCTCCGACTCCAGAGCACCAGAGAGGACGCTGCAGTGATGTTTTGGAAAACAAAATACACAAGCTACATCTCCCATCTGAGGCAGAGCGCTGCTCCGTAGACCACCCCAAGGGAGAGGGTGGGGCTGGGCACCCTTCCCGCTGCTAGACGGCACCTGCCCAGGCCCGCTGGAGAACGGCCGCTCCTGGGGTCCGGCGTAGGAGGCATCCAGAATCACTTCTACCCGCCGCAGGCTGTCAGCAGGGGACAGAGCGTGGGCGGCAGGGAGCTTTATGCACAGGCCATCTCTGGGGCGAGAGAAGCCAGCTCCCCTCCGCAGCGTGCACCCTGCGGGGACCCTCCCCTGGGGCCTGAGGCTCTGCCTCGTGGACTCACCAAGCTGGAGCAGCCCCAGATGGTAGCCATGCAAAGGCTGTTTTCTCATGGAGATATCAGAAGAGACCATGTCTTGGCAGGTAGGACGAATGCAGCCTTTCTCCGGGGACCCAGCCTGCGCCAGCCCAGAGCCACCCCTCACCGCCTGTCCCAGCTCTTGTGTCCGCACACCCCTGAGCACACGCAGAGCCACCGTCTGGAAGGTGAGCAAGGTGGGGACAGTGGGACATGGGGCAATGTCATTTACGAGGTCTGGATGGAGAAGAGCATGCGGGCTTTGGCAGGTCTCTCATGGGCCAGGGACAGAGGCTCTGGGTGGGCTCCATAGACCCCAGGGTCTGGCCTTGGCGGGGAGGGGACGTCTCACCCCCACACTTAGGTCTGCCACCCCTTCTCCCTGCTGATCGCATGGGTCAGTGCCTGGATTGTCCCCTGGGCGACTGTCCTTCAACCCATGGGCCTGAGAATCCACGAGTCGGCTCCTCAGCTGCCCACTTCCTAGCTCTGTGGGACCTCAGGGGAGTGGCTCAGCTCCTTCCTTGCACCGTGAGGGTTAACGAGGGAATATGTATATGAGGCCGGAGCCCCACACTAGTAGATGGTTGCTCCTGCCCTGATTAGGAGGAGGGGCCTTGTTGTCCCCAACCTGACAACCAACAACACAGGCGTCAGAGAGCTTGACCCCTCCGGGGGCAAAGGACAGAAGGGAGTGTTATCTGAGGGCAGTGTGGTGGTCAGGTGCTAACTACACCCACAGAGCTGGCTTTGGGCTGTGGGGGAGCAGGAGGCTTTGTGGGATGGGCCCCCCTCTGCGGGACGAGCCCTTTGGGAGCAGGAGGTGGGAACCCAGTGTGTCAGGAAGGAACAGTGGTGAAGGCTCTCGGCTTCGTGCTCGCCCATGGCCAACCTACAAGGTCGAGCAAGAGTCCCTGACCCTGAACAGCCTCCGAATGGGGATGGCCACGAGCATTCGGGGGGATGCTCCATTCAGCTGTGGCGGGTGTGGCAGTAAGTGTTCCCCACCTGCAGAGAAGGAGGGTGCTGTGACCCCACAGTGTGGGAGCGCCAGGCCTCCAGCACCCCGGCCACCCCCTGCCACGAGCCTCCCTCGCCCCCCTCTGGGCTCCTCACACCCCACACGCCCACCCCCACCTCCCTCTTGGGCAGGGGGAGGCGTCCGGATGTCACAGGAGAGCAGACCCCAGCGCAGCGCACTCCGGCCTGTGGAGAGCCATCAGCGCGAGAACACCACGGCAGACAGCCACGTGGGGCCTGTCCACACAGTGTTCGTCAGAGGGCAGGGCCCCACCCACACACGTTGGGGTGCTGGGGCCTTGGGGTGCCCCAAACTGCTGCTCCCTCTGGGGTGAGGGAGCACAAAGGTCCCCAGGCAACAGGGAAATGGGACGGGCCTCCTTCACCTCCGAACTCAGTGGGGACTCGGTCCCAGACGGGAGGACCACGGCAGTGCCTATTCCTCCCCGGAGCCAAGGGCGCCGGCCCCAGGGCCCTCCCCGCTTCTCCCCTCCCCGATTCTCCCCTTCCTGCTTCTCCTCCTGCCCCGGCAGGTGTTTGCTGAGCACCTCCTGGGCGCCGGCGCGCACATGTGCAGGTTAAGGAAAGGCCAGCAGGAAGCCCAGGCCCAGAGAGGAGCGTCCGGTGAGCAGGAGCTCATGCCCAGCCCTGCTGGGGGTCCCGGGTAGGACCGTGCACAGGGGTTTCATTGGACTGTAGGGCTTGGCAAGAAAGGGAGGCCGAGGCTCAGGGAAGCTGGGAGGAGGCAGGTAAGGGCTGGGTCAAATCCGACAGCTCTCTGCTTGCCTGCTGCTGGTGGAGTTTGGGGTGAAGAGGCTGAGCCCGGGGGGTGATGGGGGGAGAGAGGAAACATGGTCCCCAGGCTGCGGTGGGCTGAGCCAGGAGCTGGGTGAGCATTTGTGGGTGGCTGGAGTGCCCAGGAAAGGGAGAGTGACCCGGGGTGGGGGGTCCCCATTGCTGGCCAGCTGACATGGGAACCCCGACTTCCCTCACGTCACAGAGCACCGATGATGATGGGAAGGTGAAGAGACAGGAGTGATTTCTCCTCAGGAGAAGGAACCAGCCCTGCCGACACTCTGTAGCCCCGTGAGACCATTTCAGGCTTCTAACCTCCAGAACTTCGAGATAATAAATCTGCGTTGTTTGAAGACACCAGGTTTGTTGGTGTTTGTTGGTGTTTGTTACAGCGGCCGCAGGGAGTTCATACAGGATGCAGGGCATTTTCCTGCCATTCCTCATGCGGTTCCTTATTTTTCGGGTACTTTTCTTCTAACGAACTCCTACACATCCGTCAAAGTCCCACCCACCTAAACATCCCCTCCGGCCAGGCTCTCTGTGTGGCATTGCGGGCTAGCTCCTCGTCACCAGGCTCGTGTGCAGCATGTTTCATGGTGCCGTGGCGGGTAGCGCCCTCTGCACGCACCGTGGCGCACAGCGGTAGGAGGTAGGGAGTGCTGCATTCTCTGTGTCCTCGCTTCCTGGGGCAGGCCCGCTGCTTAGTTAGTGCTGAACGAACCTACCAAAGTGAGCGGCCAGAGGAACGCATCCCTCCGGGTGGACTCCCGAGTGGGCCTGCTCTTGGTAAGGCGTGTTTACCAGGGAGGGATCTACGGGGGTCAGAGAAGATTTATTGATGATCCTATGATTGGATCAGACTCGAGCCCGCCATGGAGATGTGGTGCTGGGAGACACAGCGGGGGCTGGGCGCAGGGCAAGAGCCAGGGGAAGTGGGAGGGGGCAGCCCGGGGAGGCTGGTGCAGACCGCAGGGCCCAGGTGTGAGGCAGACCCAGAGCAGATTCCTCTCGCTACGTGAGGACGTTGATACAGAGGGTCCGAGAGGTCCCAGGATGCTGTGATTCTAATGTGACAAGTCCCTTCCAAAAGGGGACACCTGCCCTGACAGTGGCTGCACAGGGAGCATAGAGTGGGCGTGGGGGAGGGGCGGGTGCTGCACGTGTGGCCATCGACGTAATTCCTCCTCTCTCCAGCTTCCACGTGGAGATGTTCCAGAGTCAAATCCATCCACAGCCCCACACACCCCCCCACAGCAGGACCTCGGCACACAGGGCTGCCAGGTGAAAATCCACTGGGAAAATCACACCCCAGAGGTGGCCTGGCCAACTGGAGGGAGACCTGGGCAGGAGTTGGGGCTGCACGAGCCCAGGATAGGGAAACTGAGGCACAGGGGTCAAGAGAACCAGCCAAGGTCTCTGGAGGGTGAGGGGTAGCGCTTGGGCCCATCTGCCCCCGGAGGCAAACCGCAGGGCCTCCCCAGTGCTTTTCCTGGCACCTGCCAAAAATAACTCGTTTTCAGGCTGTGTGGGGAGGGCCCCCCTGCATCAGAAGCATAAATGCTCCATCCTCCTAAATCATGCGACCGCGTCCCCGGGCCTTCCTGAGCACTGCTCCCTCCCACCAATGGAGGAAGCCAGATACCACCACCGATCTTTACCTTGTGGTTTGCTAACGAAGGAGACCTGGCGCAGAGGGTCCCCGGCAGGGAGGGGTGAGGGAAGAACGGTTTCATTACAGGTTGCCTCAAGGCTCTCACCTTACTGCATATCAGGTCAGAATTGCTGCTCCCCGAGGCCCCCCGAGCTCTGACGTCATGTGTTCTGGGGGCTCTTTGTCTGGGGGGCGGCTTGGGGGGAAGCGGAGGGGAGGTTCAGTAAACCCCAGAAGCCCCAGCCTGACCGTCACCGCAGGAGGTAGTCCCACTGTCCCCATCGTGTCCCAGCTGCTTCCCAAGGGCCACCTGCACGTCTGCTGCTGGCGCTGGTGTGAAACCATCCACTCTGGGTCCCCTCGCCATCCAGTCTCGAGTCCGGCCCCTCTGGCATCATCGTGGGTGAGCTTCCGCCATCACCATCTTCCCAGACCGGCCCCCTCGCCTCCTCCCTCCCCCCTCCCTCACCTGCTCTCCGCCCTCCTCGGTGGGTCTGGAGGGGGTGGGCTTGAGAGGCCAGAGTGACCAGAACTCAAACTCCAGCTTCTCCACGTACCCACTGGCTGGATGCCCAAGGGCAGACACTAAACAACTCTGGCCTTGCTCCTTCATTCATTCACACAGGTGTACACACATGCATTCATTCAACAAACATCTGTTGCATCACCAGGCCCAGGTGTGAGCACGCTGCCTGGTGAGTGAGTCCTTCAAGGACCTGCCCTCCGGAGCCTGCTCTGGTCCGTTTGCCTAATTCCGTACCAATAGGGCCTTTTTCCAAAGAATGCGGATATAACACACGTACCATAAAATTCGCCCATTTAAGATATGTGATCCAATGGCTTTTCGTATACTCTCAGAGTAATCTGACCATCACCACGATCAATTTCAGAACAGTTGATCATCCCCAAAAGAAACCCTGAACCCATTAGCGCTCACTCCCCATTCCTGCCCCACCTCCAACCCCTGGCAGCCCAAATTTACTTGCTGCCTCCGTGCACTGGCCTGTTGTGGACAATTCCATCAACGCAGTCGTGCAGCAGGTGGCCTCCGGGACCCGCTTCCCTCCCTCGGCATCCTGTTTGCAGGGTTGTCCAAATGGTAGCAGGTGTCAGAGCTCCCTCCTTTCTATGGCTGAGTAAGATTCCGTTGTGCGCATGAATGCATCTCGTTCACCCATCCCTGTTGATGAGTGTTTGGCCAACATGAAGAATGTTGCGAAGACCATTCACATACAGCTTTCTGTACACAATGTTTGTTTTCAGTTCTCTGGGGCAAATGCTCGGAGGGTTTGATTACTGTAACTTTATAACATTTTCTGATATCTGAAGGGCAAGTCTCTCTTTCTGAGGTTCTTCAGGAGAGCGCCTTGGCTATTCTTGGATGCTGCTTTTCCACAAACACCTTAGAATCAGTTTATTAAGGCACACAGACCCAGAGAAATGTGGTTGGAATCACAGTCTGTCCATCAGTTTAGGGAGAACTGACATCTTGAGGTTCACGAGTTTTTGTCTCCATGAATATGGTGCACCTCCCCATTTACTTAGGTTTTCCCAAGTTCTGTCAGTAATGTTTAGTGACTTTTTCTGCAGGGGTCTTTCCTGTCCTTTTTAGGATTTATTGCTAGGTGTTCTGTATTTGCTGTTGCTATTATAAAAATTAGACTATTTGTTTGCTCCTGCCTTAAAGTAATGCATTTAAAAATAGATTAATCTCATATTCAGAAACTTTGCTAATCTCTTATTTATTCTAATAATGTATCCATAGATTATTTGGGGCTTTCTGTAGAGAACAGTCATGTCCAATGACCATAGTGACAACCTGGAATCCCCCCGCACCCCCACCCCCTCGCTGCCCCAGTTGTATCATCTATATTTTGTCTTGCCTTCCTGAGCTACTGGGACCTGCAAATCGTGCTGACTTGGGTAAACACTCTTGCCTCGTTCCTGATGTTAAGGAGGACATTTAAAACAGCTCATCCCGAGTGTGCTGTTTGCATGGATTTTGTAGATAATCAATGTTGGTTCAGGAAATGCCCTCGTCTTAATTTGCGAAGGTTTTTAAATGTTGACAGAATACTTCTAGCCCTTTACACATATTACTTCATTTATTTTTTCACAATAGCCTGTGACGTGGGCACTGTTTTCCTGACTCTACGGATGCAGCACAGAGAGGTTCAGTGATCTGATGAAGGTCACACAGTGGCAGAAGTAGAAGAGCTGCCTTCAGTCCAGAACCCAGGGCCCTGACCACGACACTGCTCTGCCAACAGCAAGAATAAAACAATTAAAAATCAGAGGTCATGTAAATAGCATCAAAATCTAAAATATGATTCTTTGGAAATTTAAACCCATCTTGACCAAGATTGCTTACGAGAAAAAGGAGAGAGGGCACAGATAAACATCGTGGAAAGGAGAAGATATTACCATACGTGCAAGAGCTACTGTGAAGTCCTAAGAAAATGTTAGAAACAACTTTATACGAATATATTTGAAAAATCTGTAGGAATGGCTTTTTCCAGAAAAACATGCTGCCAAATTTTATTTTAGGGGAAACAGAAAACCTTCAGCGGGGAAAAGGCTGAGTAGCCCCTGGACCTTCAAATGTGAGCTTTAACACACCTTCGAGGAGCAGAAAGTCTCTACCTCAGGCAGACTTGGAGAGGAAAAACAGAAGCCACAGCCTCGTTTGCAGGCTGATACTCCCTGATGCCAAACGCACCAACAGTCTATACAAAAGCAGATAACTACTGGCCAAATTTATACATCCGTGCCCAAAACCTCACATGGAGAATTAGCAAAGTAAATCCAGCAAGTTTGTCCTAGAAATGTAAAGTGGTTTTAGCAAAAATTAGAGCCATGCCTGATGCAAAACTTCTAGCTGGATCAAAAGTCTTAGTGTGGGAAACGCAGGGACTTGAGGGAGGCGGACGAGGCTCAGGACCCCAGGGCAGGAAAATCCCGAGCTGGAGACAAGTAGAACTACTGGTAAACGCAACAGTGGTAGGTTGGCTTCCATCAAGATTTAAATTAACTGTCGGACAAAGACACAGAAACAAAGATAAAAATCAGGCAGCAGACAGAAGAAGACATCTGTAGCATATCCATCAGACAGAAGACTAATATCCAGGACACATAAATTACTGCCTAACTCAGGGAGGAGAAAGGCGAACGACCAGAAGAAAATAGGCAGAAGATACACGGCGAAGAGGAAATCCATGTATTTAGTGACAAAGATGTCCAGGCGTCTGTTAGATCAGTTCCCCCGGGGACCCAAGGAGGAGCGGGGTCCCAGCCTCCCTTCTGGGGATCGCCCCGAGAGGCTGGGACCCACACACCAGCGGTACAGGCTCAGACCCACACTTGTGGTGGCCTCGCTTGGAGCAGCCTGTACGCCCATGATATGGAATGGACAGACAGAACGGAGGCGCATTCATATGATGAAATGCTATAGCACGGTAAAAACACGTTCAACATTTTACGTACATTTTTAAACACATGATGTAACACGGTAAACTGCTTACAAATGCCTGTAACGGAGAAGAAGAAGGTGAACTTGGGGGAGAGAGGCCACGGAGAACAGATGTACCCTTGGGGGTGCGGGGTGCACCATGGGCAGGAGACGCGCAAGCTTCGTCTGTGGCTCTTATCCCCTTGATTTCAATCAGTCTAAATAAAAATGATAAAACGGGAACATTGGTGGATTCTGGGAGTTGGGAACATGGCTGGAATTTTTTTCCCTTGCCTTTTGTGTTTAAAAACTTTTTCAAAAGAGTTACAGCAGGAATGAGGACATCAGGGACGCGGGCAGAGGTGGGGAAGAGGGGAAGGGGCAAGGGGCCAGCCTGCCAAGGCGCTGGGGCTTCCCTCACCCTCCTGGAGCCATGACTCACCCAGGCCGCCCGGCTGGTGGCTCCATGCGGTTCCTGGGTATTGATCGGAGACTCACTCTCTGGCCACAAGCTCCCTGGGTGGTTTCTGCAGCAGGAGCTTGGATCTCGAGGATTGCCACACCTGGTGTAAGCATGTGGGGTGTACAGAGAACATGGTGGCGGAGAGGTCTGGCCAGGAGCTGGAGACCCTCCTCTCGGGTCCAGCTGCATCCCAGAACTCCTGAGTGGCCCTCTTCACCTACATGCTGACAAGCAGGGTCTGGCTGACCTCTAACAACAATTCGGAGGCCTCTGCAGGTCTATACCGGTGCATCCCCACATGCATCACTGGGAAGCCCAGCTGAGAAGGGAGCGTCTGCTTGGGGTCTTGAGGGATGAGTAGGAGTTTACAAGATGGAAGAAAGAAAGGCACTCTAGTCTGAGGGTACAGCATGGACAAAGGTACAGGGCATGAAAGGGGCCTGGCAAGCTTAGGAGGTTGCAAACAAGCTAAGCTGGTTTCACCTTCCCTTGAGGTGCCCGCCGCAATCCCACCTGTGACTCTGGCACCTGAGGCCTCCCGAGAGAAGGAAGCCCCCCCCGCCCCCTCCCCCAGAGCTGCCCCTGCAGCTCTGGTGCTTAGCCGGCTCCCCCGTCCTGAAGAGGTGGGGAGCCCTTCGGGAGGGTGTGCCCCTCCTCGGCTTCCAGCACGGGCAAATAAAGAAGCAATCTGCCTCGCGGAGATATACAGCTCCTGCCAAACCCTGCCTTTCTCCTCCATTATCATTCTGGACCAAATCAATATCCAAACAACCAAAGTCTAGACGCATAAATGTCAAACTATTTAACAAGAAGCAGTTAGTGCAGAAAAAACACTTAAATGGCAATTGAAGGCCTGATGAGCCTTAAAGTAGCTTACGAGGATTTATGGGAGATAAAAACAGGTTAACTAAGCCTGGAGCCGGCCCCAGCGGCCCAGCACGAGGCCATCGGGGCTTTATCTTCCCCGTCAGGCTGCCGAGCGGGGCTGTCGAGGCCGAGGAGAGGCGGCCGGTCTTCCTCTGGCTCGTTTCCGCCTCGTCCAGGCTGCAGCTTGTGTTCGCGTTAATAATAATAATAGGATGTGATGTGCTGGGATATGATGCCATCAGCGGAGTTGGAACCGTGGGCCGTGCTTTATAGGCACCCCATGCCCCCATCCATCATCTGTTTAACAGTAACCCGAGCTACAACCTGTCGAGCGCCCGCCACCTTCCAGGTGCATGCATCACTCCCAGGGTCCTCCCGGCCACCCTGGAGGAGGCAGAGGCTCCGGGCCTGGCCCAGGGCCGCTGGGGGGTCTGCGCCCAAATCCCGCCCCTGGGAGCCCGGGCGCCACCAGCCCACCCTGCTGCCACACCCACACGAGCCCGGTGTTGCCTGCTGGTTGGTGGGGGGCCCAGGGTCTCCAGAGACAGAGGGTGATGATCCCCCACGACCCATCTCAAGTGCCCTGTAAGGGCCCACTTGCTGTTTCGTGGGATCAGTGGCAGCCTCTTAATTGTTGGTCATGACTTCAGGCCCTTCCAGTTATTGCCGTGCTCAACGAGGGTCCATAAATCACCTGCGGTTCTCAGAGGGTGAATTAGAAGATTAGAATTTTTGAAAACTTCTCAGATTTCCATGGACCGCACCCCTGCCCCTCCTTCTGTCGGCTTCTACAGCAGAGCGGGGCTTTCCTGCAGGGAGACCTCCCCGTGAGCAATGGCTGTAACTTCCAGGATACACCAGCAAATGCCATGGGCATGACCCAGAGTCCCCTGATCTGAGGCAGAGGCCGGCAGCTCTTCACGCAGCTCAGCTGCGGGCCTCCTTCTGCAGCCAGCTGCTGAGTCTTCTCCAAGGGGGCTTGCCCACGATCCACCTGTCACTGCTGTCACAGCCCTGGATGGAAGAAAAAGCTGTGGCCCAGGGACTCAGGGCTACCTGTGGGAGCTTGTCCTTGTTCTGCGTGTCCCTTCACTGGTACAGCATCAGTCCCAGTGCCCAGTATACAGTATGTGCTCAATGAATGCTTTCTGTTCAATGCATTGGTGAATGTTTCTTTGCTCGAAATTAAAGGACCCCCTCTGGCAATATAACAATCTAGATGTCTGGAGAAAATGTCCTGGTGCAGAACAATTAAGATGCTGGATGAACGAAATAGGTATTGTAGACATCTTTAATGTGCTTCATCTCTTAAGATGCTTTTCTGAGCTAGTAGGAAAAAAAAAGTGAAAGGCTGCATGGCCAGAAATGGTGAGTCCATGACAGTAAGCAGCACAGAAGGCAGGCCTCACCCAGGAGACCTCTGCCCATCTCGGGCATCCTAGAGATGAGCTTTGAGGGGCCCCATGTAACTGGAAGACAAGAAGCAAACTCAGGGCCCACGCAGGGTCACAGGTTGGGACAGATACCCCTACGTGAGCCAGCACTTGTGAAATGGGACACGGGGACGCCACCTCGCAGCAGGGACAGCAAGTCTGCACACCCAGGCCTCAGAAATGTTCTTCATAGTAAGTTACAATTAATATAAAATTACAATGGAAACATAATACCCGAGGGCGAGCTGCTACATTTAAAATCTGCAGAATCAGATCCACGAAGACTGCAACAGCAGAGGCATCAGGCCGAGAACAAATTTGTTTTATATAAAGAACTGAAAGATGGTGTAGAATGTGTGACCAGGGAGAAGTGATCCACACTGATGAACGAAAACGAAATTCTGAAAATAGGAGACGTGAGACCTAGAATTGGAAAAACAGAACTGGCAGAGTGGACAGAGCTAGGGAGGGAATTGGTGAAAAGCAAAAGGGATGCAGAGATGTTGCCCAGAGCAAAGCACACAGAGATGGTGACAGAGGAAGTGGGAGGAAGAAGTCAGGAAGTAGGAGAGGAAAAGGTGAGAGGCTCCGGCGGGCGCTGGAGCTCCAGGCGAGGGGAGAGGGACTGGCGGGCAGACATTGGCGCGCGTGGGCCAGGTACAGATGTGGATGCACGGTGACCACGAGGGCAGGTGAGAACGGTCTGTGCTGTCGGTGACAGACACACCACAGAAGGACGGAGACGGGCTGACGGAAGTATTGGAAGATGTCCCCGGAAACTTCATCACCAAAGCTGGTCTCCCTATAATAACATCAGCCAAATAGGCTCACAATAAAAACACCGCCAGAGGTAGAGAGAATCACCAAATCTAGATAAAACATTCAATTTGACCCTAAGTCTAAACTGTTGGTGCCTAGTGGAAAGGTCCAATGTAGAGAGCAAACTTTGTCAGACACAAGGAAGAATACAAAGAAGAATAGACAAATCCCATCACAAAGGGACACTTGAGACATGCCTTGTAGTAACTGATAGAGAAAGGATGTCATACAGGATGTTTTTAACAACAAGGCTAATAAGCTGAATCTAATAAATATACAGAAAACTGCACCCCACCACTGGATGATTCACACTCATTTCAAACACCTGTGGAGCATTATTAAAAACTAAGCTATAAACAAAGCAGGCCTCAACACATTTCAGAGAAGAGGTACCAAAGAGACCACATCCTCTGACCACAGGGCAATTAGGTTAACATCAATATCAAGCATGTGGAGACTTTAAAATGCACCCATAACTAGCTCTTGAGTCAAACAAGATATCATCATGAAGATGAGAGAATGCCAGAAAAGTGTAATAATAGATACTACATATCCAAACTCATGGGGAACCACTGAAGCAGTATTTAGAAAAGGATTTATATGCTTAGATCCTTAGATCAGAAAAGAATAAAGCTTAAAATTAAATATCAAAACATGAGATGTAAGATAAGGAATACCAAGTAAGCTCACAGGAAATAAATCACGAACTTAAGAATATAAATAAGTAGAGACTATTATGAGCAACTCTATAGCACTAAATAAGAAAATGTAGGTGAACTGGCCAGATTTCCAGAAAGATGCCAAACCTGACTCGAGAAGAAATAGAAAATCCAAGTGGTCTTATAGGCATTAAGGAAATGGAATCAAGAGTTTAAAAATCTTTCCAGGAAACAAGCAAAACAAAACACAAGTCCCAGGTAAATACAGGTAAGTACAATTAAACATTCAAGGAACAAATAATTCCAATCTTTCACAAATCCTTTGAGAGAAGAGAAAACTAGAAAACATATTCCAGCTCATTTAGAAAAAAATAGGCTTTATTTTTTAGGGCAGTTTTAGATGCACAGCAAAATTGAGAGGAAAGTATAAAGATTTTCCAGGTACTCCCTGCCTCAACACTTGCAGAGCCTCCCCCATTAGCAACATCCCCCTTCCAGTGGGACATTTGTTACCAAGCACAATGAACCTCCACTGACACGTCATCATCACCTAGAGTCCATGGTTTCCATTAGGGCTCACTTTTGGTGTTGTGCATCTTGTGGGTTCTGATGAATGTCTAATGACAAATATCTACCATACAGTGTAGTTTCCTCTGTGATGAACAGCTGTGTTCATCCCCCCACCTTCATCCCACATGCCCCCCCGCCACAAGCCCTGGAAACCACTGATCTCCTTTTTGTCTCCATTTTGCCTTTTCCAGAATGTCATATAGTTGGAATAAAACAGTGTGTAGCCTTTTCATGTGTGCTTCTTTCACTTAGTAATATGTATTTAGGTTCCTCCCTGTCTTTTCATGCCTTGATAGTTCATTTCTTTTTAGTGCTAAATAATATTTCATTGTCTGGATGAACCACAGCTTATTTGTCCTTCCACCTACTGAAGGACATCTTAGTTGTTTCCAAGTTTTGGTGATTATGAATAAACATTCATGAACAGATTTTGGGATGGGCATAAGTTTTCCACTCATTTGGGTAAATACCATGAAGTGAAGTTGCTAGATCATATGGTAAGTGTATGTTTAGCTTTGTAGGATCCCATCAAATTGACCTCCTCAGCAACTGTACCATCTTGCATTCCTACGAGCAGTGAGCAAGAGTTCTTGCTGCCCCATATCCTCACCAACATTTGGTATTGTCAGTGTTTTGGATTTTGGCCATTCTAAGATTTATAGTGTTATCTCATTGCTGGTTTAATTTGCAATTTCCTAATGACATGTGATGTTGAGCATTTTTTCCAGCTTATTTTGACATAAAAAATAGATGAATTAAGGAAACCTTACTCATGAACATAGGTGTAAAAATCCAACAAAAAAATACTAGCAGACCAAATTCTACATTACAGAAAGGGAAATAAGCCATGATTAATTGAGGTTCTTTATAAGAAGGCAATATTGTTATATTAGTAACATTAGTAATTCATTACATTAACAGATAAAAGAAAAAACATATGATCATCTTTTTTTTTTTTTAAAGATTTTATTTATTTATTTGAGCCAGAGAGAATGAGAGAGAGAGAGCACATGAGAGGGGGGAGGGTCAGAGGGAGAAGCAGGCTCCTTGCTGAGCAGGGAGCCCGATGCGGGACTCGATCCAGGGACTCCAGGATCATGACCTGAGCCGAAGGCAGTCGCTTAACCAACTGAGCCACCCAGGCGCCCAAACATATGATCATCTTAATAGATATTAAAAATATTTTACAAAATTGATGATTGAAATCCATTTGTGTTCTTTAAAAACTTGCCATATCAGCAATTAGGGTTGGCATGAAACTTCTGTAGCCTCATAAAGAGAAACAATAAAACAAAACAAAGAAATCTTACCCCCCCCAAAAAATAAAAAAAACAAACAAAAAACAAACAAAAAATCCCAATTCCTTTAAAATCTGATTCAAATCTGATAAAACACATTTCTCACACTCTTATTCACCTTGCATTGGCAACACTAGCCAATGCAGTAAGACAAGAAAAATAAATAAGCAATATAAAAATTGCAAAGGAAGACACAGAGTTGTCATCATTGTCCTATGGTATTTTGTATATAGAAAATCAAAAATAATCTGCACAGAACCTATTAGAATTAATGAAAGAATTTAGCAAAGTTTCTAGATAGAACAACAATAAATTGAAGTCAATTGCATTTATATGACACCAGGTAGAAAATCCAATTAGATATCACCTGTAATAGTGACACAAAGTGAGGCATTAAGAGATGCATCTGAGAAAAGTTGTGCAAGATCAGTAGGTAATAAATTATAAAACATTTAGTGGAAGACAGTAGGTAAGACCTAATGAAGAATTATTTTATGTTATGGATATGAAGGCTTAATATCATAAAGAAAGAAATTATTCCCTGGTTAATTTATAGATTCAATACAATTCTAATCAAATACCCAACAGATTTCTTTTTAATAAACTTGGCAAGCCAGGGCACCTGGGTGGCTCAGTCGTTAAGTGTCTGCCTTCGGCTCGGGTCATGATCCCAGGGTGCTGGGATTGAGCCCCGCATCGGGCTCCCTGCTCAGCGGGGAGCCTGCTTCTCCTTCTCCCTCTGTCTACCACTCTGCCTACTTGTGCTCTCTCTCTGTCAAACAAATAAATAAAAAATCTTTAAAAAATAAAAAAATAAAAAAATAAACTTGGCAAGCCAATTGTGAAATTTAAATGGAAGAACAAAAAAGCCATGATTAGCCAGAGACTAAGGAAGAAGAAGGTGAATGTGGGAGGGGTTCACCACACTAGATATCAAGGACTTTTTAAAAGCTCTCATGACAACAGTGGTGTGGTATTGGTGCACGGATGAAAGATGGGCAATTAAATGGAACATTTAGGCACATACCTCTGCACGTGTGGAAACTTAGGATGACAGCATATGGTGACTGGTAGGATGTAAATAGAATTACTTTGAAAAGCAATTTCTGGTACAGTTGAAGATACACAGGCCATATGGCCTAGAAATTCTACTGATTATTATATATATAATTCTACTGAATTTATAAAATCTTATAAATTAAATTAAATTGAATTTATAAATAAACCAGAAGGAGTTAGAAATGCAAATTCTCAGTCCTACCCCAGCCCTACTGCATCAGAAACTGGAGGTGTGGTCCAGCAGCCTGTGTTCGCACAAGGCCAAGTTTAGTCTCTGTTCCAACAAAGTCATTCTGATGCATGTTCAAGTTTAGCAGAACCTTAGAGAAACCTGTACCCCTGTTCCTCAGAGGCATTGTGCATCCTGAGAAGCCATGGAAGACAGAGCTGCTGAGTGCACACGTGGGCTTGGTATGGGGGTGGGAAGAGCATGCTCCCCTGGCTTCCACCCACCTCCCTGTGCTTCCTCTCAGACACCTTTGCTGCTCCCCTTCTTTGCAATGTCCAGATGTCTCTTGTGGAAGCTGAGGAGGCATCCATGAAAAGCAACATAGACAAAAATCCCTGACCTCAGCAGAGCTTACAGTTTAAGGGGGAGAGCCACTTCAGTTGCATACCAGAAGATTTTAAGTGTTAGGAGAGGAGGGTTTACAGCAGAGTGAGGAAGCCTGGGGGAATGGAGGTGGGGTTGTGATTTCAAACATGACAGCCAGGGCAGGCCTCACTGAGAAGGGACATTTGAGCCCAGATCTGCTGGGCAGGTATCTGGGGAAGGGTGTTCTGAGTGGAGAGGGCAGAGTGCAAAGGCCCTAGATGTGCGGTGGGAGGACAGTGCAGACATTGAGGAAGACACTGGGGTCCATGTCTCCTCTAACTGTAAGGCTGCAAGTGCAGCAGGCCTGGGGAAGCAGGAGCTCAGGGCTGGACCCAGAGTTTGACCATGTCTACTGGCGCTCAGGTTGGAGGTCTAAGTGGGCACCTGGCCTGCTGGGTCTGGAGTTCACGGTGAGGTTGGAGAAGTGGCCTAGGGGGTCTTTGGCTGAGACGGATGACACGACCTGGAATACTCATGGCCAGAGAAGAGACAGATGGAGCATGGATGGAGCCCTGGGGCCCTCCAGGGCTGGGAGGGTGTGGAATAGAAGCAGGGCCAGCATGGGAGAGAGGCAGGAGGGAGACTGGAGCCCTGGACCTCCAGGAGAGAGCTCCTGACTGTCAATGGCATGGAGGCCATGTCACGTGGGCTGTAATACGGAGGGGCCTTGTCCAGGGCAGTGTTGGGGAGTGGCCAGTAGAGCTGCCTGGGGAGGATCTAGAGTGGTGGGAGGAGACGCATGCGAGTCAGATGCCTCTCGCCTCCCCTGCTGCAGCTGCTGAGGAGGACCTGGGAAACGAGGCAGGAGCAGCTCGGCCACATGCGATGGGAGAGCTCCACAGACCATTGGGACAGCCGGGGGAGGAAGTCCCCACTAGCCAGGCACGCCTCGGGGGTGGCAGTCTGTTTCAGGAGCTCTCGGGCGGTTCTGAAGTTCCTCAAGTTTGAGCACTCGGCCCTGCAGGACAGCATGGGACTCCCATTGCCCTTCTGCCTCTGTCACTTCACGGAGGAGGGACAGAGGCCCAGGGGCTCCTCCTTGCAGACCATGGCGAGCTGTTCACCCTCCAGGCCCTGCTGGCTCCTCGTGCTCCTGTCCCAGCAGATGAGGCTCCCAGTCCCAGGGCAGCTGTAACCAATGACCACAAACTGGGGGCTGCCTCTTTCAGCTCGTGGGGGCTCCAGATGCTCCTGGGCTTGTGGTCACATCACTCCAACCTCTGCCTTCATGTGACCTCTCCCCCCTGTGTCTGTGTGTCCTCTCTTCTTCTTGTAAGGACACTTGTCATTGGATTTAGGGCCCACCTTAATCCAGGATGATCTCAGTTCACAATCTTTACCTTAATTGAGTCTCCAAAAAAAAACCCTATTTCCAAAGAAGGCCACGTTCTGAAGGTCCAGGTGGACCTGGCTTTGGAGGTCACTACCCCAACTCTCTCCTTTCCGAGGTATTGATCTTGTTAAAGGAGTCTGTCTGTCCCTCTGTTCCATGAGCCCCTTAAGACAGGGCCGTTTCTGACTCTTCACTGTGTCCCTGACCCTATAATGGGGCCTATTGCCTGGTAGGGGCTTATAAAGAGGGCAGGGGAGGGGTCAGGAAAAAAAGCAGACTTTTGGAGTCAAACAGGCCTGGGTTTGACCCCTGCTCTGACCCGGGCACACTGTTGACCCCCTGAGCCTCATCTGTGCAATGGCAGGGACAGCATCTACTCTCAGGATTTGTCATAAATCACCAGGCACAGGCCTCATACCCCGAATGACAGCTGTCCTTGAAATCACACATGTTTCTGGATTGGCCCCCATCCCCTCAGGGAAGAGGAGAATCCTAGGATCCAGGAGACCAGAGCAAGAAGGGACACCAGATGTAGTCCAGGCCACACCCCAGGGGACAGATGGGCCACCAGGGGTCCCCTAAATGCCAGGTCCACGGCCCTCCCACAGAACCCTCAGGTCAAGGAGTGCTTCCTGCGTGGGAGGGGCAGAGACCTGCCGTCCCTCTTGCGGATGACACTTTCAGAAGAAAGATACAGCGACCTTGCTTAAGAGAACCTGTTCCAGGAACAACCTGTCAGCAATTGATCGCAGGGGCGACGGGGAGGAATTAGCCTTTCTCACCAGAAACAAAAGATGCTCGCCTAAATTTAGAAGGTTTTCTGGGAAGAGGGCGCATTGTGACAGTCAGGGGACGAGGAGGGAACACACCCCAGAGCCACCCCCTCGTGTCCCGGAACCAGCACTCAGGCACTGATCGTGGCCAGCCGGGAGGGCAGGAGAGGGCGGGGCGCTAGTCTCTCTGCCAGGCCCTCCCCGTGTGGGGGCCAGGTGGGTGTGATTATGCCCTTCCCGTAACTGAATCAAAGTGGGGCTGGGCCTGAAGTCCCCGAGCTGGCGAGAGGCAGAGCCTGGATCCCAGCCCCCTCCTTGCTCAGGCCTGTCTGCGGCCCCTTCTCACTCCCCAAGACAGGAAGCTTATTTCCCCTGGCGACCCTCTCAGTCAAGGGCCAAGGCCTCTGGTCCACACCTGGCTTCAGGCCTCGGTCCACCTGTGCAGGTGGTTGATCAGAGGGAGAGAGAAGATAAGCCCACCATGCCACAGCTCGAGAAGGTACAGGAAATCCTCCTGGATTTCCCCAATGGCACTTTGTTTGACTCCATAGACGTGATGCAGCCTTCGGAGGGTTGGTCTGAGATCAAGCCTCCTGCCCCCAGACCAGCGTTCTCCTCGTGCTGAAGGAGACCCTGCAAGGGGCTGCGTCTGGTGCTGCTACCACGGGAGTAAAATGCCCTCAGCATCCCCCTCTGCTCTCCCTATCTCTGAGTATTAACCGTCCCCCATTCCTTGCACTCACCCCATTAACCTGAGGGGTCAGAACTTGCCTGCTGAATCCACACCCTCTGAGGAAAGGGCGTGCCACCGTCTGAGACGTCCTGGGGCCCCGCGGAGGGAGGGAGAACCGGAAGGGTCCCCCATCTGAGTTTGAGGGGCAACGTGGTGGGAGGCGGGTCAGGGACACTGATGGACAAGGCAGACGGGCTGGGAGCTGTCCCTGGTGCTGACTCTGGGCGCGGGCCGCTCCTTAGCCGGCGACTCCTCCTCCCCAAGGGCCGACCCGTTTCTGTCCTAACCTGTCCTTCGGACCTTCCCGGCCCTCCTGCCACATCCAGCTCACTTCTAACCGCTCCCTTCACTCGCCCCATGCTCCTTCACCAGCACGCACTACGTAGTGTGGACAATGAAGGAATAGATGAACCTCGTCCTTGCTTTCAGGAGCCGGTGATGTGTGTGGTGTGGGGGAGACCAGCAAGTACAGAAGGCCCAGGGCCCAGAGCTCCAAGTAGCTACAGGGGAAGTGACATAGCCAGTATTCTGGCCTGGTCAGGCTTCCACTCAAAAATATTGCCAAGCTCCTATTGCGTGCCACACTGGTTCCACCCACAGAGGCCACGGAAGAACCAAAGGTTGGCTTTATTCATTTCAGTGTACACTCCCAGGCCCAAGGCCCATTTCCACCACGTGTGACCTGGAGTGAAGTTTTCAAGAGAAAGGGACTCCTGAGCCTCAGTTTCCTTGTCTGTAGAGCAGGGATAAATAGAACTTGCCTTGGTTGTTTTGGGGGATTGCAGGAAGATCAAATAGGATCTTGTATCAGAAGGATTTGGGAAAGCACAAAGTCCCATTGCAGATTAGCATTAGCTTTGAGTCAAAACTAAAATCCTACACATCCAATAATTTCAACAAAATATGCTGAACATGTACTCTAGCATAATGGTCCTTCCACCCCCTTGTTCAGGCCCTTGGATCTGGTCCTTCTTGTCCAGTCGTGTCCTTCATAAACCTCAGGCCCCCATCTGTGAACCCTCACAGAGGTGCTGTGGGGCTCCACAGGGGGAAGAATTGCATCTGAGAACACTTGCCCTCACCCACCCTGCTAGGGATGCCCCCTTGACCACTGCTGCAGCCTCCTGGCTCACCTGCTGGCTTCTGTCCTTGCTCCCCTGGAGCCCTTTCTCCACAGAGTGGCCAAGAAACCCTCCTGCAACACAAGCCAGACCATATCTCTGGTGTTAAACAATCAATGGTTCCTATCTTCCCAGAGCAAGATGCAAAGTCCTTGCCTGGCTCACACACAAGCCCCTTGTGCTCTGGCAGCACCTCCTTCTGGTGGCACCCCCTGTCATGCTCCTCATTGCCCTCGACACTATAGCCACCATTCATTTGTTCTTACTTCTGGGAGCTGGCCCCTCCTGTAACCTTGGTCTGGAAACTTCTCTCCAGGCCATCAGCTACTTCTCAACCCAAATGCCCTGTCCTTGTTGAGACCTTCCCTAGCTTCCTACCTCCTCACCGGGACCTCCTTACTTCATTCCTAGGAGCTACTCTACTTGAAACTCCCACTTGGCCGTGGTCTGTCTTCCCCTCTGGGGGCAAGTCTGCCTGAAAGCAGCCTGCAACAGTGTAGGTGCTCAACCAATATTTATGGAATGGCTTGATAGTTAGAAAATATTTTGCTTGATATAATAAATATTACTACAGGGGCACCTGGGTGGCTCAGTTGGCTAAGTGTCCAACTCTTGGTTTCAGGTAATGATCTCGGGGTTGTGAGATCGAGCCCCATGTCGGACTCTGTGCTCAGTGCGGAGTCTGCTTAAGACTCTTTCTCCCTCGAAAGGGGAACCCTCTTACACTCTTGGTGGGAGTGCAAGCTGGTGCAGCCACTCTGGAGAACAGTATGGAGTTTCCTCAGAAAGTTAAAAATAGAACTACCCTACCACCCAGTAATTACACTACTACATATTTACCCAAAAGATACAAATGTAGTGATTTGAAGGGGCACCTGCACCCCAATGTTTATAGCAGCAATGTCCACAATAGGCAAACTATGGAGAGAACCAAGATGTCCATCGACAGATGAATGGATAAAGAAGATGTGGTATGTATACACAAAGGAATATTACTCAGCCATCAAAAATTTGAAATCTTGCCATTTGCAACGACATGGATGGAACTAGAGGGTATTATGCTGAGCGAAATATGTCAGTCAGAGAAAGACAAATACCATATGATTTCACTCATAGGTGGAATTTAAGAAACAAAACAGAGGAGCATAGGGGAAAGGAGGGAAAAAGATAAAATGAAAACAGAGAGAGAGACAAACCATAAGAGACTCTTAACTCCAGGGAACAAACTGAGGGTTGCTGGAGGGAAGGTGGGTGGGGGATGGGGTAACTGGGTGACGGGCATTAAGGAGGGCATGTGATGTGATGAGCACTGGGTGTTATATGTAACTGATGAATTACTGAAGTCTACATCTTAAACTAATAATACACTATATGTTAACTAAATTGAATTTAGTTAACAAATAATAAAAAAAAAATAAAAAAAATTTTAAAAGGCTCTCTCCTTCTTCCTCTGCACTTCCTCCCTGCCCTCTTGCTCTCTCTCAAAGAAGTAAATCTTTTTTAAAATAAAATAAATATTTCTACAGTAAAAATTTCTCTTTTTTTAAGCTCAAAGAAAGTTTTTCTCTAGATATCTGACAGCGCAGAAAAAATATAGGTAAAAAATAAAATTGTAGGGGTGCCTGGCTGACTCAGTCAGTGGGACGTGTGACTCTTGATCTCAGGGTTGTGAGTTTGAGTCCCACGTTGGGTGTAGAGATTACTTAAAAATAAAATCTTTTAAAAATAAATAAATGAGTAAAATTGTGGTATTGAATAACCCCAGAGCACCCAACCCATGGATTCTCTTGGACTCAGGAAAGCAGGGTTCTGGGGACAGGGGGCCTCTCTGAGATGCCATGCATACTGGGCATAAAATGCTTCAGTGTATGTGGTGAGACCTTTCTGAGTTCTGAGACTATTTCGAGAAATGCTTTTCTGCTTTACTTCATTCTCATAAAATCCTACAGGGAAACTGAGAGCCACTTTTCTAAACTACACCTATATTGGACCAAGTGCATTCACTGGCAGGTAAACCCACTTACTTAGCCATACAGAATCATGTCGAAGTCTTGGCTCTTCCCCTTACTTGCTGTGTGATCTTGGGCAAGAAACTGAACCTCTCTGAGCCTCAACTCCTTCAAAACATTGAAGTAATAATAATAGCAGATGTGAAAGGTGATTCTGAAGATTGAACATAGTAATCTCTGTCAAGTATCTTGTACATAATAGGAGCTCAACAAATGGTAGTTTATTTTTTAATTAAAAAGCACATTGAGAGAAATATTCTGAAACTAAGAAAGTGGCAGTCTAGTTTTCGAATCTCCTGAAACTCTCCCTAAACCATGATGGCAACACCAAAACCCAAGGACAACATCTACAACAAAATGGGACATAGGATGCCATCCCCAGGAGCTCCAGCATGTGAGTGGGTGGGTACAAATCATAAGACCCTCATCATGTGAGCCTCCATGCCAGAGGCACCAGAGGGAACAGGATAAGCCATCAACAGGTGTTCACCAAGGGTCGTGGAAACATTTGAGAGCAGCCGCTGAAACTGGGTGGGGTTTGCTCATTCTGATGCACCACCCTCAGAAAGTTCTGAGGGGCTGGGGAGACAGGACCCTCAACATCCAAACACAGTGGACACTCCTCCCAGGCCAGAGCTTCCCCCTGGGGAGACACTGCAGGAAAGGAGCCCCCTCATCAGGGCAGGGACAGCGGCAGGAGAGGAAGACCAAGCCAGGACACCTCAGAATGTGCCAGACACCTGTTGATCAACTCATGAAAACAGCAAATAAGGGTGCATTACAGTGCAACCAGAAAACTTATGTTGACTAGCCCAACTCTCTAAGGTTCAGATATACTAATTCCACATAAAAATGAGCATAGAAAGGATCATAATAAAACGCTAAACAAAGTTATTATAAAAGGAAAAGTAGACACTGGAATAATGTGACATATGATGAAAGCAAAAATCCAGCAATAACATGAAGACCTAATTCTTCCAAACCACTGAAATGAACTAGGATTATGGTGGAAGACGTGAGACATAATATAAAGCAAAGTTAGGAATACTCGGCAGTGGGGGGGCGGAATGAAACCCAGAGATAATTAGGAATAAATCAAACTATACCAGAAGGCACCCAAGAACAGATGAAAACCACAAACACTGTCTTTAAAAAATAGAAGAGAAAAATTTTAGAAATCAGCTATATAGAAAGGGAAAGAGAGGATTTTAGAGAAAGTACCAGTTACAGAATATATGCAAATGAGACCAAAAACACATTAATGGGAGTCCCTGAAGAACAAAACCATCGCAAAGGAATAGAACAAGTACTAAAACGGTTAGTCAGGAAATGTTCTCTTGAAATTAATTTCAATTAATTCAATTAATTATTTCAATTATTTACATTCAATTATTTCAGTTAATTTCAAGAAATTTTTAAGAATGACTTGAAACTCTGTCGAGAGGATATGCCTCGTTCCCAGGAAAGTTTAAGCAGAATAACCAGTGCTGAGATGTATTTGTCTAGAGATACTTGAGACCAGAGGTCTTTGGGTCACCCAGGCAAAAATGCAAGGCCCTTATAAGAAGAAAAATATCATATTGTCATTTGGGCTTTGCAGCAGCAACACTTTTTCCAGAAGACAATAAAGTTACATGCTTAAGGTTTTCAGGGCGAGAGTATGTGACCCAAGGATTTTGTTTGCTGTCGGCTGCCTTCAGGTGCATGTTATTACAGACCAGCAGGAACTCGGGGAATATTGCTCCCATGGACAATATTTCTGAGGAAAAGTGGAGCATTTCAGACCATTGAAGTCACTAGAGAGCTATCAGTTTATGGGTGGTGATGAGCATTCAGTGTTTGTTCAGTGTTAACATGGAGCGATGATTATAAACCAGAGGGCAGAGCACATGGGGCGATGGAAGGCAGATGAGTCTGTGGCTGCTTTGAGGCTATTAGTTGGGAATAAAAAGATATTATTTCAAATCAGGCTCTGGGGAAGATTACCTCCCCCCCGCACTGAGGGGAAAGGAGAGGTTCAGGGTAGCTCAAAGTGGGTCTTCACAGGGAGCCAAAACCAAGGGGACTGGATGAATTATATCATGCCATCTGGGATGGAAGCCACTGGACCACAGCTCAACAGCTCCAAGAACCTCAGAAACACTGAAAAATGCCGGAAAGAAGACAGAGCCAGTACTACAGACCACACAGTGAGTGAGTACTGACAGAGAACTTGTAGTTACATGGATATAGTGTTTCAAGTGAGAGAGAACTGAGACCCCAGATACGGATGATCTTGGGCATATGTTGGTAAGAGAAAAAGCAAGGTGGGAAAAGTGTGTATGGTTTGCCACCATTTACCTAACAACACACAGACATTCGCAGACACGTGCTTGGTGTAAACTCATTCAGATACGCCTCTCTGCCTGTGGTTACATAACGCATGCAGGTCAATCAAGACACTCACCGACGGGGCCAGGAAGATGTGGGGTTAGGGGCAGGGATTGGAAGTGCCTACTACACATTAATTAGCTTTATATACTCATCACAATGATATTTCAAAGGAAATCTCCCAATCGAAAATAACATGAAACAAATGGACCTAAACATGTATCTGGTTGGCAGCAGAACCACTGGACAGAAACTGTTCCAGGCGACTTTAAAACACAATAATTAACTGTACACACCTAGTGGGACATACCTGATCCCAGTCCCTGTGGGCTGCTGAGACACAGTGTCACAGACTGGGGAGGCTTAAGAACTACAGACCTTTATCTCTCACGATTCTGGAGCCCGGATATTCAGGATCGAGTCTCTGGCAGATTTGGTGTCTGGCGAGCACTCCCTTGCTGCTTCAGACCATGAACCAGCGGCATCTTCCTGCTGTGTGTTCATGTGGAGGAAGGGGTGAGGGGCTCTCTGGGGCCTCTGGTATAAAGGCACTAATCCCATTCATGGGGGGGCACCCTCCTGACCTAAGCACCTCCCAGAGACCCCATTTCCAAATGTTGTCACATTGAGGGTGAGGATTTCAACATACAAGTTTGGTGGGGGGCGGGGGGCCACAAATATTCCATCTGTGGCATATCTTGAGCACAAAAACATTGCAAAACCATTTCAAGCTATTTTTAGTAATCCTGTTGTTGATAGGGTCAATTATAGTTAAGACTATTGTGTGATTTTCTACATCAAATTTATTCCTTGTGTTGGCGAGAGTCAGAATTCCTAGCATGGGGAGAAGGAGACATAGATGGAAGATGGGAAGGATTAGGTAAAAACCCTCCAGTTGTGGTTTTGAAGTCAAATTGTCAGAATAATCCCATGAGCTTCTTTATCTTAAAGGGAAAAATTCCGACCTCTGCCCACTGAAAAGGCATAAAAGCAACTGCCACACAGGTAGCAGAGAGCGCCTCTTTACCCCAGTGCCAAACAAGGTCTTGAAGTATCATTTCCCATTGAAAGAAACTGAGGCTCCTCAAGAAAGTGGCTGATTCCAGGTCTGGAGCAGGAAAAGTGCAGCCTGGATGGTCTTGTCAAACCCGCTGGCGAGGAAGGTGTCAAGACGGTGAAGGTCACATCAGAAAGACTTGGGAGCCTCTTCACACCCACTAAGATGGTTATCACGCAAACCCAGAAAATACCAAGCATTGTCGGGGACGCAGGGAAACGGCAGCCCTGTGCGCTTCTGGGGACACGAACTGGTTCAGCCGCCGCGGAAATAATTAAATGCAGAATTACCACATGGTCCAGCAATTCCATTCCTTTTCTTTTTATTTTCAGACGCTTTATTTGCTTTTTATTGTGGTCAAATGCACATAACATAAAATTTACTGTCTTCACCATTTTTATGTGTACAGCTCACTGGTATGCAGCACATTCATGGTGTCCTGTAGTCACCACCACCACCCACCTCGGAACTCCTCATCTTGTAAAACTGAAACTCTGCCCCCATGGGACAGCCACACCCCCATTGTGCCCCCAGCCTCAGCCTCTGGTGGTCTCCATTCTGCTTTCTTCTTTCTCTGTGATTTTGACTATTCTAAGTACCTCATGTAAGTGCAATTGTGTGTAAGCAATTCCATCTCTGGGTACAAGAGAAAAGAATTGAAAGCAGGGTCTCAAATAGATATTTGCACCCCCATGTTCATAGCAGCGTTATTCACTATAACCGAAGAGTGCCAACAACCCAAGTGTCCATTGGTGGATGGATGGATAAGCAAAATGTAGACTATCCACACAAAAGAATAATATTCAATCTTAAACAGGAAGGACATCCTGACACCTGCTACCCACGGATGAACCCCGAGGACATTATGCTCATGAAATAAGCCAGTCACAAAAGGACAGATACCGTGTGATTCCGCTTCTGTATAAGTGTTTCCCAGAGCGGTCAGATTCATGAACAGGAAGCAGGGTGCCAGGGACCAGGGCTGGGGGTTGGGGAGTGAAGAGTCAATGTTTAATGGGGATGGAGTTTCTGTTTGGAAAAGGTGATAGAAAGTTCTGGAGGCCGATGGTGGGGACGGCTGCACAACAGTGTGAATGCACTGAATGCCACTAAATTGCATGCTTAAAAGTGGTTAAAATGGTAAATCGTATGTTTTGTAATAAAAACATTAAAAAAAAGACATTGAAAAAGACTCAGAAGCCAGCGAGATGAGGCCTCGACCGACCAAACACGGACAATCTGAGCCTCTCTAAAGATAAAACAAATATGAACTGTAGCAACTTGTCATGCATCAAAAGTTGAGATTCATGAGTACATAATGATTTAAAAAAAAAAAAACCAACTGGCCACCAGTGGACCCTGCTATGAACATTCACGGATAGGTCTTTGTGTGGACACATGATTTCATTTCTCATGTGTAAATAAACAGGAGTGGAAATGTTGGACCACAGGGTAAATATCTGTTTAACTTTACAAGAAACTGCCCAGCTGGTTCAGAAGAGGCCATGCCACCTGCAGGGTGTTAGAGGCCCAGTTGTGCCACATCCCTGCCAACACTTGGTATTGTCAAACTTTTTTATTTTAGCCGTCCTTGTGGGAGTGTGCAGGCATCTTAGTTGTGTTTTAATGGGCACTCTCCCAAGGTTTAACAATGTTGCACTGCTTTTCATGTGCTTGCTGGCCACTAACACATCTCTAGTGTAGTGCCTGTTCAAATCTCTTGCCCATTTTTGAGTTTGGTTGTCTTATTGATTACTCAGAGGTTTTTTTTCTTAATATATATTCTGGATACAAGTTCTTTACCAGATAGATATTTTTCAAATCTTTTTTTTCCCCCCAATCTGTGGCTTGTGTTTTTTATTTTCTTTAAAAGCTTCTTTTGCAAAGCAAAATTTGATAGAGTCCAGTGGATTGTTTTTTTTCTTTTATACGTTGTGCTTTTGAGCCCTACTGAGAACTTGCCTATATGAGTTTGTGTTTTTTTCTTTTTTTTTTTTTTTAAAGATTTTATTTATTTATTTGACAGAGAGAGAGAGAGCGAGAGAGGGAACACAAGCAGGGGGAGTGGGAGAGGGAGAAGCAGGCTTCCCACCGAGCAGGGAGCCCGATGTGGGGCTCGATCCCAGGACCCTGGGACCATGACCTGAGCTGAAGGCAGACGCTTAACGACTGAGCCACCCAGGCGCCCCTGTGTTTTTTTCTTTAATTTTCCTCTAGAAGTTGTGTAGTTGTAGCTCTCCTGCTTAGTTCTATGGTCTGTGATGAATGCAATGCACAGGAAGCACAGTGGGCAGGGGGATGCTGCGGTTGGGGCTGTTGACAGGGGACAGATTGAGAAACGTCCTATGTATCTTCTGTGAGCTTGTGATGGCACTTGGGGATGATGAGGAGCTAGGATCCCAGATTGGTTACTGCAATCACGAGTAGTGGCATCAGTGACGTTCCCATGCAGGGTTTGAGCATCTACAAATCATTTCATTTGACCTACACAACATCCTGGCAAAGAAAGAAGGATGCACAGGACTTCTCTGTTCTGCTGTGCAGGTAAAGAGGATGAAGCACAGAGACGTTCAGACACCTGCCCAAGGTCACACAGCAGGTGGGGCAGAGCTAGGATTCTCACCCTTGTCCTTACTTTTCTGCTCCTGAGCGGCCTAGCTCCCCACCACAGCTCCCTCACCTGCTCAGTGTGTACTCTTCACCTTGGTCAGCCTGCTGGGCAGTAACCTGCACAGTTCGGAAACTGCTCTCTCTGTGTGTTTCTTTATTTGTTCACAGAATAAACACTGGGGCCCATCAGTTGGCTGTTGTGGAGATTAACAAAAATGATGGGTACAGAGGGCCTGGCTAGTTTGGGTTCACAGCCCACCCTCCCTGAGGTTCAATGAGTCAGGGTCTGACCACTCTGCTTGGTCTCTACTGGGACAGTGGTGCTGGCCATATCAAGACTCCCTGTTCTCCAAGATACAGTATTATTAGGGACATGTGTATCATCAAGGGACAACACAGTCCAATGACACACTTAAACCAGGATAGCTAGAGAGGGCCAAGTGACACAGGGGTGGGTGTAGAGGACCATGGGGAAGGCTAGGGTCAGGGTTAGCAGCAGCTGAGCTGTTTTCACCTCTGTCTTGATGGGACAGGGGAGGACAGTCATTACAGCATGGGCGAGAGGGCGGGGAGGAGGAGGGGAGAGGGAGGAATGGGCAGGAGACGGTGTGACCTTCAGTTACAGGATACTCAGAGCACTGAGGACCCTGACCTAGCTCTTCTCCCTCCCTCCGATCCCCACTAGGGCTCCCTATTGGCCAAGTCCAAGTGGAAGGCACAGGTCACAGAAGTCCAGTGGATGCGACCTTACAGACCAGCTTTGGGGGGAGAAGGAGGGTAAGGACTAGCAAAAGGAAACTCGTGTCACAGTCACAGTGTGAGTCCAGAAGAGCTCAGGCTCCCTGGGGATGGAGGGATGGGTGCCTCACTCTGTGATGCCTGACTCATAAATAAACTGATAAGTCTGCCTAGGCAGGATGGAAGGATCCCTTGAGCAGGAAGCCTCCTGTCCCTGGGGGTGTCAGGGGGAGGGGAGCAAGAAGGAGCAGTAGGGTGAGTAATGGCTGCGCAGGGGTGCCTGCCCCCCAGAGAGGCCCTGCGGGGTATGGGATGCCTGGCCACAGTGTCCCGGGCTGCCTCGCCTCTTCCTTGGGAAGGGCTGACCTAAGTTCCAGGAGCGAAGCTACCCAGGGCCACTGGTGGATGGTGTCTGCCTCCGTGGCCCCAAACTAGCTGGGAAAGTAGGGGCTCTGTGGAAGGCATGTGGCTGGGGCTGCCCAGCTTCTACGGATGAGCCCCTCCAGCCTCTGTGGGGAGGTGCTCTCCAGCAAACAGATTTGAGAGTTTGGGGGCCCAGAAATTTGAAAAACATTTCAAGACATCTAAAGAGCTACAAAGACACGTGGCTTTGCTTAGGCACTGACTGAGCCCCCTTTCTTGTGGGATTCGGCCTGTTCTCTTGTGGAGCCCAAGGAGCCAGGAGGGGAAAATGAAAAACAAAGTTTTCAAGAATTATCACAGCTTCTTCCTTTCCTTGCTGCCTCTCCTTCCCTTTCAAGTTGACAGAAAAGAGCTTTGCCCCCTCCCAGATTTTTTGCAAATGTGAAATGGAGCGTTCTCGCTGTCTCAGGCAACACATTTGATTCTGATTTGCGCCTGCAGTGTGATGACAAGCACCCTCGGCCGATAATGGACGAGGCCGAGCCTGGCAGAGGTGAAGCCCAAGGCAACACCATTACTCTTGCTGCTGCAGCTATCACTAAGCCGGTCAGCGGGCGCTAGCTCAGCCCCAGCCCCAGCGGGGGGGGAGGCCATAAATGGACGGTGGCAAGCCGTGTGCTGTGCAGACCCTGGAGGCCCCTCAGGGAAAATGACCAAGTCGCACTTGGTCAAGTGACCAAGGCCAGGGCTCACTGCTGGAGGTCAGTGGCTGACCCAGCTTGGACATCATGGGGGTGGGCACAGCAGGCATTCCTGTGAACAGACAAGATGGGGACTGGAGGAGGGGACTGGAGCGTCTCTGGCTGGGGTGCCATGCTGGGGCCTGGCATCTATCAACGGCAGGAGACAGAGGCAACACCAGTAGCTTGCAGACCATGGACCCCCTGGACCCCTGATGGGGTGTGGATGTGTCCTCCCCCTACCTGGCCTTTGCCATGTGACTCAGTAGTGCTCTCCACTGTGGTTCCCGTTGGTCCTGTGACTTTCTGTCACCAACAGAATGAGGTAGAAGTGACACCATGCCAGTTCCGAGTCTCAGCCTTCGGAAGCCCTATGTGTTTCTGCTTCCCTGGGGCTCCCTCACCTTCACCGTGAGAACATGGCCTGGCTGGTCTGCTGGAGGATGACAGACATGTAGAGCAGAGGGGGACCTCCCAGCTGTCTCAGCTAAGGCTGGCCAGGACCTGCAGGGGTCCCCAATTGCCCCCAGTTGACCACAGACACATGAGCAATAAATGGTTATTGTCATTTACCACTGAGTTTAGAGTGGTTTGTTATACAGCAAAAGCTAGCTGATACAAAGATCTATGGAGGGTGTATGCACCTGATGTCCTGCTTTCTCCTTCTCTACTCCCTTTTCACCTTCCCAGCACACCATCTCTTTGTGTTCTATTCCCATCAGAGGCCCTGTCCCCCAAGGGTACCAAGACTCTCAGTTCCTGACTTGGGAGGACATGGAGCCACATCAAGAAGGAGCATCAGGGGGCACCTGGGTGGCTCAGTCGTTAAGCGTCTGCCTTCGGCTCAGGTCATGATCCTAGAGTCCTGGGATCGAGCCCCACATCGGGCTCCCAGCTCAGCAGGAAGCCAGCTTCTCCCTCTCCCACTCCCCCTGCTTGTGTTCCTTCTCTCGCTGTGTCTCTCTGTGTCAAATAAATAAAATCTTTAAAAAAAAAAAAAAAACAGAAGGAGCATCAGATCTCAGAACACCACAGGCCCTGGAGGCCCACATCCCAGCTTTGCCATGTACTGGCCCAGGGAACTTGGGCCACCAACTTGGTCTTCTGATGGGTGAAGTGTGGATGCTCACTAGCACCTGCTCACCCAAGTTGTAGTGCAGACTACACTTGCTGAATATAAAGTGCTGGGCATACTGCTGGCACTTAAACAACAAGGCCCTTGCAGCAATGCCGTGTAAGAAGCAGTGGAATGTCAGTTGAGGGCTTCATTCTGGACTCTCCATTCCGGGTGCATCATCTGGGCTTGGCTGGGTCTTCCCTTCCTCCAGGAGAGTGAGCAGAGAGACACTGCCAAGTGCAAATTTGATAACCAGACACCGTGCTGGGGCTCATGGACAGCCTAGCCTGCTTTGATCCTGGGCTGTCTGGGCCAGCTGCTCCCTAGCTGCCCAGAGTCTGTTTCCCATTTTGAGTTCACCTGGGTCCTCTTTTATGGAAGATCAACTTTCAGGCCCCGGCAGATGAAGCAATGGGCGGGAAGGAAAGGCATGCCCTCCTCCCCTTCCCTGTGGTGGGAATGCCCACCCAATCAGTCCTGGGAGTAAGAAGGGGTCCTAGGAATCGCCCAAATGCTGGAAAATCTGCTGTGGGTTGTAGACAAAGGTGCTGTTGGATGGATGGGGTTTCCAGAATGGTTGTGCAGGGCCTAAGCATGGCCATCATGGCCATCAGCAGCCTGATGGTGTGTGGAAGGCCCAAATACCCAGCTTCCATTAGGCCTCTGAGAGGTTTGGCAGAACAACAAAAGAAGATTCTGAGGGAGAACATTAACTTGGTGAAGGATGGAGAGGGTCTTGACCTTGGTGGTTGTTGGAATCTTGGTGGAATATATCCATAGATGGATGGACAGAGGGATGAATAGATGGGTGGGTGGATGGATGGATGGATGATGGATGGATGGTTGGATAGATGGCTGATGGATGGATGGATTATGGATGGATGGATGGATGGATGGATGGGTGATGGATGGATGGATGGATGAATGGATGGATGGAAGGATGGATGGATAATGGATGGATGATGAATGGATGATGGATGCGTGGATGGATGGATGGATGGTAGATGGATGGATGGATGATGAATGGATGAATGATAGATGGATGATGGATGGATGGGTGATGGGTGGATGGATGAATAGATGGATGGATGAATGGATGATAGATGGATGATGGATGGATGAATAGATGGATGGATGAATGGATGGATGGATGAATGGATAGGTAGATGGATGGATGAATATATGGGTAGATGGATGAATATATGGATGGATGGATGGATGGATGGATGGATGGATAGGTAGATGGATGGATGAATATATGGGTAGATGGATGAATATATGGATGGATGGATAGATGGATGGATGGATGGATAGATGGATGGATGAATATGTGGATGGATGGATGGATGAATGGATGGGTAGATGGAAGGATGGATGGATGGGTGGATGAATGGATAGATGTGTGGCTGAGGTGATGAACGGGTGCATTCCACCCTGTTTTGGCTCTAGGAAAGGGGCTAAAATATTCTCATCTACATAAGGGGAATGATAAGATTTTCCCTGCTCCCCTCCCAGAGTCAAACAAGATAATGACCTAAGGGTTATGTGGGATGACAATGTGGTGTCATGAGAAGAAACAGAACTTTGAATCAGACTTGGAATCTTGGCCAAACTGCCTTCTCTCTGTAGGAAGTCCCCAGGATGTCAGCTCCTTAGTTGAGGGCCCTTGTCTCCTTTGCTCACCTCAGTATCCACCACATCACTGCTATGGACTGACTGTGCCCTCCCCCAAATTTCTGTGTTGAAGCCCTAACTCCCAGTGAAGTGGCATTTGGCGGTATTTGGAGGGACTGTGGGATAATTAGATTTAGATGAGGTCATGACTGTGGGTCTCATGATGGGATTCATGCCTTTGTAAGAAGAGACACCAGAGCTCCCTCTGGTGAAGACATGCATGTGAAGACGCAGTGAGAAAGCAGCCATCTGTAAGCCAAGAAGCAGGCTCTCATGAGGAAACAAGTTAGCAGGCACCCTGATTTGGACTTCTAGCCCCCAGATCTGTGAGCAATAAATGTCTGTTGTTTAAGCCAGTTGATACAATCACCCACAGCATCTGGCATATAATAGCTGTATAAAGAAAAGTGCGGGGGCGCCTGGGTGGCTCAGTCGTTAAGCGTCTGCCTTCGGCTCAGGTCATGATCCCAGGGTCCTAGGATCGAGCCCTGCATCGGGGTCCCTGCTCCGCGGGAAGCATGCTTCTCTCTCTCCCACTCCCCCTGCTTGTGTTCCCTCTCTCGCTGTGTCTCTCTCTGTCAAATAAATAAATAAAATCTTAAAAAAAAAAAAAAAGAAAAGAAAAGTGCGTCCACCAAGAGGTGAACTTGGTCAAGTCACTGCCTCATGCTGAGCTGATGTCCTTTACTATAAATTGAAAGTTTGGACTTGATGGGTTCAGATTCTTTACATCAGCATTTCCAAGTTTCTCCCCCACAAAGTGCTCCTGTGAGATGCTGCAGACATCTATCAGGTACTAACAAGGTGGTTGGGAATTGACTGGTGCCTCTCTGCACCAATCTTCAGGCGGGGGTGAGTGGGCAGAGTGTGTGTGGGGTGATAGAAAGGGGGCCCTGGAGGAGGAGTGAACTTGACAGGTGGGCTGGTAGGTGGGAAAGGCACTTGGGTCAGAGGTGAATCTGCAGAGTCCATGGAATAACCACAGTCAGTGGTATATAGGCATCTGGAGTCCATGATAGAGCCCTGGATTGAGACACAAGCTGGGAGCCACCATTAAGAGGTGGCAGCCAAGTCATGGGATGTGATGGATCCCATGAACAGGGCACAGGGTGAGGGAGTCAGAGAGCACGGAACAGAGCCCTGAGGAGTGGTAACTGCAGTGGGCGGGGGGGGGGGTGCTTCCTACAGGGGAAATAGAGGAGGGAAGATGAGAAAGAGGACATAATGGGGAACAGAATGATGGGGAAGGGGGGCATGATGGGGAAGGGGGATGATGGGAAAAGGAGATGATGGAGAAGGGGGATGATGGGAAAGGGGGATGATGGAGAAGGGGACATGATGGGGAAGGGAATGATGGAGAAGGGGATGATAGGGTAGGGAGATGATGGGGAAGGGGGATGATGGGGAAGGGGATGATGGGGAAGGGGGATGATAGGGAAGAGGGATGATGCGGAAGGGAGATGATGGGGAAGGGGGATGATGGGGAAGGGGATGATGGGGAAGGGGACATGATGGGGAAGGGTACATGATGGGGAAGGGGGATGATGAAGAAGGGGGATGATGGGGAAGGGGATGATAGGGAAGGGGGACAGGATGGGGAAGGGGGATGATGGGGAAGGGAGATGATGGGGAAGGGGGATGATGGGGAGGGGGGATGATGAAGAAGGAGGATGTTGGGGAAAGAGGATGATGGGGAAGGGGGACATGATGGGGAAGGGAGATGATGGGGAAGGGGGATGATGGGGAAGGGGACATGATATGGGGAAAAGGGATGGTGGGGAAGAGGGATGATGGGGAAGGAAGATGACGGGGAAGGGGGACATGATGGGGAAAGGGGACATGATGGGGAAAGGGGATGGTGGGGAAGAGGGATGATGGGGAAGGAAGATGATGGGGAAGGGGGACATGATGGGGAAGGGGGATGATGGGGAAGGGGGATGATGGGGAAGGAGATGATGGGGAAGGGGGATGATGGGGAAGGGGGATGATGGGGAAGGAAGATGATGGGGAAGGGGGACATGATGGGGAAGGGGGATGGGGAAGGGGGATGATGGGGAAGGGAGATGATGGGGAAGGGGGATGATGAGGAAGGGGGATGATGAGGAAGGGGGATGATGAAGAAGGGGGATGATGGGGAAGGGGGATGATGGGGAAGGGGGATGGGGAAGGGGGATGGTGGGGAAGGGGGATGATGGGGAAGGGGGATGGGGAAGGGGGATGGGGAAGGGGGATGATGGGGAAGGGAGATGATGGGGAAGAGAGATGGGGAAGGGAGATGATGGGGAAGGGAGAGGATGGGGAAGGGGGATGGTGGGGAAGAGGGATGATGGGGAAGGGAGATGGAAAAA
>NW_022589788.1:2925220-2946765 GCF_004348235.1 Phoca vitulina | reverse complement strand
GATGGGGAAGGGGGATGATGGGGAAGGGGGATGGGGAAGGGGGATGGTGGGGAAGGGGGATGATGGGGAAGGGGGATGGGGAAGGGGGATGGGGAAGGGGGATGATGGGGAAGGGAGATGATGGGGAAGAGAGATGGGGAAGGGAGATGATGGGGAAGGGAGATGATGGGGAAGGGGGATGGTGGGGAAGAGGGATGATGGGGAAGGGAGATGGAAAAAGGGGATGATGGGGAAGGAAAGAGGGAGACGAGGAAGGAACTAGGTATCAAGGGACAAAGGAAAGCTATATTAGCAGTGGGAGCATTCCCCAGTGTCCTGTGACACAGAAAGGTCTGGTGAAACACTGAGTGGAGGTCAGCATGACCAACCACATGAAGCTTAGAAATGGTCGGTGGGCTACACCTCCAAGGTGGCGTAACAGCTGGGCCAGTATGGAGGCAGCTGGCTGTCCCTACCCCCCCCAGGACCCCCACAAAGACGTACACCCCAGAGCGGTGTCAGTGGGGCAAGAAGAGCCGCCCTATTCCCGCGGGGCATCTGCAAGCCCCCGTGGGGCACTGGGCTGGTGTGGAGGTGCACACCAGCCTGCAGCTCCCAGAGGCTTCTCCCTCCCCTAAGCTCCTGCCTGCCCCCTCAGGAGTGGTGCAGGGGACAGCTAGTCAAGGCCATGCATGGGACCATGAGAGTGCCAGATTGGCCCAAGGCAGCCTGCTGCTCCTGCACGGGACGGCCTGGCCTGGCTTCCCACGTCCTCAGGGCGCGTGGATGGGTGAGGAGGGTGGGTGGGGCCTGGCCCCCTGGTCATTCCCCAGCGCAGGCCGGCTCTGTGCCGAATGAGAGCTCGAGAGCAGCCCGGACGCGGACACAGACGCAGCCCTCCCACCTTGCTCAGGTTGCGCCAGCACCGCATGGCCTGGGTGTGTGTGCGTTTGGTTGTGTGTAATTCTGTCACATGTGTAGATCATGGAGCCCTGGCAGTCAAGTGTCAGGGCACTGGGTTTGAAAACAGCCATCTGCCAGAACTCAAGTGTTCATCAGGAGGAAATTCTGCTGTCTTCACGATCCACGTGCCCTGTCCTGGCTGGAAGAGCCTCCTGCCCTCCTTCTGGAGAGCCCACCCGGCCGTGCCCACACTGCTAGGCACCGTGCGGGGCAGCTCTGGCTGCACCTCATGGAGGGCACGCCCACATCACCGAGGAGGAAACTGAGGCTTGGAGAGGCGACCTGGGGAATCCAGGGACACAGGTAGTTCTGTGGTGGAGAGAGCAGCCTGTTCCCTTCCCGCTGTGCTCGAGTGTCCCGGGATGTGCGCGGGCGAAGGTGTGTGCTCTCCGGCGGGTGGGAAAGAGGAAGGGCCTGGGGGCGCATTGTGCACACACATCCCCGCTCCCCTCCGGGGCTCTCTGTCCCTCACCCCCTGTCCTTACCTCCAGCTCTCTGTCTTGATGCACCTGTAACACACACACACACACACACACACACACACACACACACACACACAGAGGAAGACAGCAGCGGAGGAGAGAATTAAGGAGGAAAAAGTGGGGGAATTCAGTGGGAGATTTTTTCTTTTTCTTTTCCTGTCTTTTCGAAGGGCTCCGCCGGGCACATGTGCTACTCGAGGCATTTTGTTCTCCCGCGCCGCCTGCGCTCCCCACGCGACCACTATGTGGCGCACTCTCCGACACGCGCAGGTAACCTGCTCCTGTCCAACGGGTAAGGGGAGGGACGGTCATCTTTCCTTTCTCACACTATCTTCGCAGAAAATGCTTTCAACATATTCTATAATTCCTATAATTAAAAAACATTAACAGCAGAAAAACTCCCTTACTTAAGAGATTATATTCCTTTTCCCATTCCGATAATTATGTAAATTAGGTGTAGACATCGGGGCGGGTGCTGTTTATTAGGAAGCCTGTGGGCTAGTTTCCAACCCCAGCTCCATCTCTGACCAGCTGTGTGGCCCTGGGCAGGCCCCTTGCCTGGCCCAGGCTCCACAAGTGGGCGCCCAGAAGGCGGGGTCCCCCGGGCGGCAAGGCTCTGCCCTTGGAAAGGATTCCCGAAATGCACGAGGGAACTCATTCATATTCCGGCAGCTGCTTGAGGTTCCAGGGAGCAGCTCCTGTCTCATGCCCAGGACCATGACAAGCAAACCAACAAACCCAGCCGATGCCATTGACAAAGAAAACGCTCATGCTGTTTAGAAGGAAATTACAACCAAACATTAGCTTTACCGTGTGTGCGCACAGAGAATGTGTTAAGAAGCATGTGGTTGGCTTCATCTACCCGTGATGCGTGGAAAGGAACTGAATTTTGAAAGACTAGTTCATTTCAAAAGTGTTTGCTAGGACCTACTGTGTGCTGGGCCAGGGGCTGGTGCTGGCGCTGGGGGGGAGGAGATGGGGGGGTTGCAGAAAGAGCCCTGCCCCCAAGGGTCACTAAGTCAACGGCAGGACGGCAGGCAGACAGGCCCTGGATTGCACCTCCACTCACCAGCCCCGGGGGCATCTGGAAGCACATTGGAGCTTGGGAGGCCCCTCCTTGGGGCTTAGTTTCCCGGACCTGCGATCTGAGTCTGAAAGGATGGACAGGGAGGGACTAAGGACCACGCAGACGACGAATGGAGGAAGAACGTCCAGACAAAGGGTTCATCTGGGCCCAGAGGAAGAGCAATGCCAAGGATGCCCTGTGGTCCTCAGCACGTGAATGTAGCAGAAGAGGATGGTTTGGGAGTGAGACATCACTGGGCCACTTTCTGGCTCCAGCGCCGACCACTGTGCTACCACACATTTAATCCTTAGACTCCCTGGCCTTGGTTTCCTCACCTGTAAAATGGACACAGCACTAACCCCCCTACAGGGCCCGGAGTGAATGTAGATGGGTGGACTGCTTGCCAAGGTGTCAGACGGTCCCAACAGAGATTAGGGGCTTCTTATTGTTCCCCAGCCCCAGATAAATTGGCTGATCTCACCTGCAGGACAGCAAGACAGCCCCAGCCCGGGGCCCTCCTGAGTCCACCCAACAGCGTGCTTCAGGAACGAGTCCTTTCCATGCCCCTTGGTGGGGGAGTGGTTACTCACCTGTCCCCTGCCCACCTGGGGTTCCCCCTGCATCACCTGCGCAGGCCCCACAGCTATCAGGATCCTGGGATTCTGGACCAATTGCCAGATCTGTCCCTCATTTGGGGGATCCAACCACCCACACCCTGACCCGTCCCCTGCCCTAAGACCTCCAGTGACCTCCTTAGTCCACTGCCTTAGTCCACTGCTTACACAGGACTTGGGGTGGTATGGATGGCTCCCCAAGCCGCAAGACTTGACACCTGAGGACAGTGGGCAGAGAGGTGCCTTTCTTGGGACCTTGTTCTTAGAACAATTCTGTATTGTTCTAGCTATCACTGTGACTAAGGTTGAGTGACAATGACAGATGGAAAGACATTGAGAGAGAATGAGCCTAGAAGTCAGTGTTCTCACGCCTCTGCTCAAAATTAAAAAAAAGTAGGGGGGATGAGAAACAGGAAAATTCTGGATCAACACCGCTGTGAAGGCAGTAACTACCGGGGTTCCCAGCTCCGTCTACTGTCTCCTTGTCAACCCATGCACAGGGGCTTACAGAGCCCCTGCTAGATGCCCAGCCATGCCAGCTTGCAGGTGGGTTAGAGAACAGGGATGCGGACGTACTGCCTTATGGACACAGGTGCCTAACAAAGCCACTACGGCCACTGTAGACGTGGTGGTGGTGGTGGCGGGGGCAATGGAAGAGCACGGGGGGCAGGGTTTTGGGAGACCAAGCTGCAGTGCAAAAGGTGGGGCTGGGGCGGGATGTAGGGTCACCTTGAGCCAAGACTTCAGGTGGCCAAAGGAGGCACCTGGGCAGAGTGTTATAGGCGGAAGGAGCCACCAGGGCAAACGTCCTGGGGTATGATGGTGCCTACTGTGTTCTTGGGATGTGCGGAGGCCAGTGTGGCTGCAGTAGGGAAATTGGGGTTTGAGCGGTAAGACCGGGTCACAGGTGTCCAGGGCTGGACTGTGCAGGCCCTCAGGGCCAATGTGTGAATCAGGTTTCAACAGAGCTGTGTCCCAGATACCCACCATGATTGAAGTTGGTCTATAGTGCCTTTGGGACTGTCCATTTTTTGCTCATTATATTTTGAAGTTGTATCGTTATGCACACAAATGATTTTAGATCCTAATGGAATGACTTTTTAATCATTATGTGTTTATCCTTAGTAACAAATCTTGCCCTAAAGACTGTTCTACCTGATAATAGAGCTAAGCCAGCTTTTGGGGGGCTAGTGTTTGTACAGTATTCATTTTTCCACACTTAAACTTTTTCTGTATCTTTATATTGTAACATGTCTTTTCTATGGCATGTGTGTTTGAATAAGGTCTGTCCATCTTTTCTTTGCTATATTAGTCTATATTTAGTGTAATTATTAAAGTATTTATATCTACCATCTTCATATTTGTTTTCTGCTTGACCCTCTTTTATGTTTTTTCCTCTTCTTTATTGTGTTCCTTATTTATCAAAGTCAAAATCAAACTAGTACATTCACCCATCCCCAGACAATGCTATGACATGTTAGAAGAACATACTAACTCTGTTCATCCTTTTCCTACTTTATATGTTACTGTTGATATTCACTTTAATTCTACATATATTTTTTGATGACTATTGTTTATATACTTGATATTTAGATCCCTTTCTGTGGCTTTGCATTCATTTCTGTATTTCTGTGCTTGCTTCTTCTGCCTGAAGACCTCTCCTCAATATTTTTGCAGGTCTGCCAACAGTGGATTCTCTCAAATCTGGTTTATTAGGAAATGACTTTACCTCACCTCACTCTGGAAGGATATTTTGCTAAGTACAGAACTCTGAGTTTGTAGGGTTATTCCCTTTATCACTTTAAAGATGATGCTTTTGTTGAAAAGTCAGCTTTCAATCTTCTTATTATTCTTCCAAAGTCACTGTGTCTTCTTTCTCTGGCTGCATTTAATACTTTCTCCCCGTCTTTTCTGATCAGCAGTTCTGCTTGTGTGAGGCTTTCTTTGCATTTATCCTTCTAAGTGTTTTTAGTACTTCTTGAATTGGCAGTTGGTGTTTTCTTGCACTTTGGAAAATTCCCAGCCATTATTTCTTCAAGTCTAGCTTCCTCTCCCAGCCTTCGGCTTCCAGGAGTCCAAGTGCATTTTTGTTCGGCCCCTCCATCCTGCCCCAATGCTGCTGCTGTTGTTTACTCTCGTCTGTGATTCTCACCCTTTTTGTTCTCCTTGTCTTAGCCTGGACATGTTCTATTTTTCCAGCTTCCAGTTCCAGTTCATTAGCCCTTCCTTCTGCTCTGCCCACTATGCTGGTGAGTCCACCAACTGAGCTCTTAATTGCAGTATTTACACTTTTAGGTTCTTCAAATTCTATTGACTACTCTTTAAGGATTCCTTTTCTGTGTTAAAATTCTCCATCTTGTCAGTGATTTTCTTGAACATATTAGTCACAGTTATTAAATTGCAAGACTGTAAACTGCAATACTTGGGTCATTGTGGGTCTGTTTCTATTGTCTATTTTCTCTCTTGACCCTGCTTCTCATTTTGCTTGGTAACTTTGAATTGAATGTGAGGTATTGTGAATAACAAATTGTAGAGGTTCTGGATGGTGTTATATTCCTCCAGAGAGGGTTTACTGCATTTTCTGATGGGTGAGTAGAGTGGGAGGCAACTGACTTTAACCCATTGGGGAATGAGCTACCTCAAAACTGGATTACAGTCTTTGAAAATCTTGCTTTTTCCCTCCATCTCACCTTCACGTTCAGACTGCATCCCACCAGGGCTCCCAAGTGAGAACTTGAGGTGATTTCTGGGATTCCTACTCTTCAGTGGACCTTAAACATCAGATTTTATCTCTCTAGGATAGTAACACTAAAACTCTACTCTGATTATCAGCAGCTATTTTTTTAATTTTTTCCCCTTGAGCAGCTTAAGGATTTGGCAAATGTCTCAAAGGGAAAAATGCCAAGTGTCAGGTAGTCTTTGTGTCTATCTGAGATCTTGCCATCTCAAGTCTTAGTGGCCTGGGAGACACTCTGATGCCTCCAAACATTTTAAAAATTGTTTTTTTCTAGTTGTTCTCAGTTACATGTCAGTCTACTACAAACTTCTCCATCATAACCGGAATGGAACTCCATGCCTGGAGAATGGATTACAGGGGGCCATAGGGAAGCAGGAAGAGCAGGGAAGGGGCTGCTGCCTTGGACAGGGGCAGAACAGAAGGGGAGGAAAAGACAGGACCAAGAGCTATTGAAGAGGGGATGGGGCCACAGGACTTGTTGCTGATTAGATGGAGGTAGCAGGTGTTCAGGGAGGGTTAAGGGAACAAGGTGGGGCTCGTGATGCCATCTGGGAGGCTGGGGAAGCAGCTGATCTGGAGAGTTAGAGAGGAAGGAAGGGAATTCTGTCTCAAACTTGATGAATTTGCAAGGCCAGTGGGACATCCAGGTAGAAACACCCAGCAGATAACTGGAGCTCACAGAGATGATGTCTTGAGGGGGAGGAGATGGTCCCAGATGAGCAGCAGAGGAGAGGACAGGAATGGAGCCCTGAGGAACTGCCCCATGTGAGAGGCAGAGGACGGGAGAGTGAGGAGCAGCCAGGGAGGTGGAAGAAGAGGGCTGAGCGGTGCTTTTGGAAAGGGAGAGCATTTCCACATGGAGAGAGGATCCACAGAATGAAGTGCCTCAGAGGGTCCCACGGGTGACCCCAGTGCAGGCCAGTGGGGGACCAGAGCCAGGACCCAGATTGGCAAGGTGGCAGAGGGGGCGTTTGAGAGGGGAGCAGTCGGTGGGTGGGAGGGCGGGCTGGAGCTGCCTGTGGTCTGCCCGGAGCTGAGCTTGCCTGAGCAAGGTCCTGAGACTGTTGCCAGCAATTTCCCAGAACGCTCGCTGCTGACTTGGGCCGACTCGGGCCTCGAGGGACTCTGTAGGGCTCATGGGCCCAGGAGCCCCACCTTGGAGGTGCAGGCTCTTTCCTGACGGCAGGGCCAACAACACCAGCACCGCACCCTGGAAGAGAGACGCATCTAGAGGTGGGTCAAGCCTCATCAGATTTCAAGGGCCAACTTCAAAGGGACTGCAGGGCCTGGTGGACCGCAGCCCAGGAATGCTGTTGGCGAGGTGGAGGGTTAGGGGGGAGGATCCCCCTCCCACGAGAGCTGCTTTGACCTCTGGTTGTGAGGTGAGCTGGGGCCAGGGGAAAGTTCCCACACCTGTGTGAGTGAGAGGACTGGGGAGAGCCCAGGCATCTGAGGTCTGTTGGCTCCTGGCCCGCCTGCCGCCTGCAGCTGTGGGGCATCAGGAGGGTGATCTGCCCTCTCTGAGCCCTGACTTTCTCCTCCATAAAATTGTTGGAGGGGAATAACATCCACCTAGCTTGCCAGAGAGGATGGCTTGAGGCTCTCATGAGATGCCAGATGTGGACACTCAGCCTCTGCTGAAGGCCGTGCCCATGTGGGGAGCGTTGCTCCACCTGCACACAACGGTGTGGGAGAGTCCCGAGGAAGTCAAGGGGAGGGGTTCCCGGGGAGGAGGAAAGGAGTCCACGTGCTCAGGAGCTCACTGTCGCATACATATGCACATACACGCTCACATGCACGTGTGCACACGCATGAGCAATGCACACACGTGTACACACGTACACACACTTACACCTATACTTACGCTCTTACACAACACGTGCACTCACACAATATACATAATCCACGCTTGTGTGCTCCTGTGTGCACACACACACACCTACGTACGGACACACCCACGTGCTCCACACAGAGGGCTCTCCTTTCCTGGCAAAGACGGCAGCCCCCACGCAAACCACGGCCACCTGTGGCCCTCCACGGTCCGCCACGCTGTCAATGCCTACACTCTCTAAATGAAGGAAGGGAAACATTGTTTCTAAACCATTTACAATCCAACTAAAAAAAGAAAAAATCAATGGCTAGCTTAATCAGCTACAACCCCGGGGCAAGGTGGGCAGAGGAGCCCGTATGGGATGTCCTCCCAGACTTGTGCCCTTTCCTCTGGGGCAGAGCCACACACTCAGTGCATCTCAGCGCCTCCCTCTGAGGGGGCAGGAAGTGGCCACAGGCAGATGGCCAACTGGAGAGGTGTGGGGGCAAGTGACCTTCCCAGAGTCACATGTCTTCTCCCTGTTTCCTCTTATTAGGGTGGTGACTTGGACTGTCCCCTGATCTACTTCACCAGGGGCTCAGGTCAAGCGCCTCCAGGAAGCCCTCTAGGACTGCTGCAGGCTGAGTCCTTCTCTGGCATCCCTGATCGAGTGCTCCTCTTATTCCACAGATGACCACACACCTGGATTCTCAACAGGGTCCTGCTCATCCGCAGCTGAACCAGAGTCCCTTGTGTAGTTAGCAGCACCCCAGTTTGGATGGGGGATGGTACAGACACCCTAGCAGCCCCACATTCACTTGCTTGTTCACTTTCCCAGGATGTGTTGGTCGTAGTCCTGCTTGGAGCCCAACTCTGGGCTGTGGAGTCGGTCAAGACCACCATCCTGGAGAGACACTTAAGTGCACAGACCGTGACTCTCACCGGGCTGAAGCTGGGCCGGGAGCCAGTGCAGGTGGGCACCGTGGGGCAGAACTCACCTCAAAAAGAAACCCCTACCCTTTAGCTATTACCTCTCCGTCCTCCTGACCTCCAACCCTAGTAGCTATTGATCTGCTCTCTCTTTAGGCTTCCCCGTTCTGGGCACTTTGTGTGCATGAATCACACGATACGGCCTTTTGTGACTGGCTTCTTTCACTGAGCATAATGCTTTTGAGGTTCATCCACGTGGTAGCAAATATCCGTATCCCATTCCTTTTCATGGGCGGGTAATATTCCGTGGTATGGGCACAGCCCAGTCTGCATATCCATGCATCACTGGGGGCGTTTGGACTCCTGCTGCTTCTTGGCTATCATGAATAGTGCTCTTGTGATTACTCGTGTACATGTTTCCCTGGAGATACTCTTTCATTTCTCTTGCATATTCCCCCGGGAGTGAATTCCAGGGTCACGTGGAAACTGTGTTGTCTAAAGGGGCTGCACCTGTCCTTCTGTTTAAAAAGAAAAGTTTTGGGGGTGCCTGGGTGGCACAGTCAGTTAAATGTCCGACTCTTGGTTTTAGCTCTGGTCGTGATCTCATGGGTCATGAGACTAAGCACCATGTCAGGCTCTGAGCTCAGCATGGAGTCTGCTTGAGATCCATTCTCTCCTTCTGCCCCTCCCCCTGCTCATGATCTTTCTCTCTCAAATAAATAAATAAATATTTAAAAGAAAGTTTTGCAAATGATTAAAAAAGCAACCCTGGGGCACTTAAGCACCGGTCTTGGTTTGCCGAGGGTGCTCATAACTTATTTGGTTGCTTCTTGCTTCTGTCTGTCTCCCACTCCACGTGTCCTTGAGGGTCTCATCTCCAGAAGCCCATGAGTGCTTGCCCACCGAGCTGGAACGGGGCGTCTCTACCCTACCCCTCCATCCCCTGGCATGCACGCTTTCACGGTGTCCCCAATCCCATAGCTGGAGGGTCTCGGAGATCCCCCTGCTGCTGCCCTGAGGCCACAGGGAGGAGAAGTGACTTGTCCAGGGCCCCACTTCTGGCAGGTCTGGACCTTCCTTGGGTCCATCCACCACTGTGACCCCTCGGCCGCCTGCACACCAGTTCCCGCCCTGGGAGCCTCTGATCCAGAGGGTGGAGACTGCATTTCCTGCGCATCTCTGCTCAGGGTCCAGCACAGAGTAGGGCACATAGTAGGTGCTTATGTAATCCTTGCTGACCTTCTAGGGCGCCTGGGTGGCTCAGTCGGTTGAGCATCTGACTCTTGATTTCGGCTCAGGTCGTGATCTCAGGGTTGTGGGATCGAGCCCCGTGTTGGCTCCATGCTCAGTGGGGAGTCTGCTTGAGATTCTCCTTCTCCCTCTGCCCCTCCCACCCCACACTCCCTTTCTCTCTCTCTCTCTCTTTCTCTTTCTCTTCCAAATAAGTAAACAAATAAAATCTTAAAAAAAAAAAAATACTTGCTGACCTTCTAGAAGCTTCTGCCTCTCCCCACCTGAAAGTCTTGCCTGGAACAGAAAGGGCATCCAGCTTGGTGCTTCTCAGATGCTCGGGCCTAAAGAGCATCTCCAGAGGGCCCCCCCGGCCTTCGGCCTTGCTTGGCACCAAGCCTGGCACAGAGCAGGGCGAGCATGGGACAAGCACGCAGGGGTAAAGAAGGTGCTAGGCGGACGAGCGTCTGCGTCAGGGGTGGAAGGAGGGTGAGCCAGAGGAGGGGCTCAGGCACAGAAAGCCCCCTGCCGTCGCTGCACGCCCGCTCCGTCCTGGGCACATGGGGGATCCGTGAGCCCAGGATACACTTTCCACAGCTGTTGGGGGTTATGCTCATGAGTCAATTCTCTCTCCCCCAAATGCCCCCTCGCCACCCCCACCCATCACCGCAAGCAGCCCCACGTGGTCTTGTGTTTCTTCTGCTCTTACCCACCCCCTCCCCCAGGCCAAAGCGGGACCCGGGACCCTGCTCACATTCACACAGGCCGTCAGGGGGCAGGGACTCAGGGAGAGAGCTGGCTTGTGTCCCCGGCCCCTAGGGTCTGACACGGTCAGTTCAATCCACTGCAGGGCCTGCATCCTGTCCTGCAGGGGCCTCTCAGACACATCTGTGCATGACGAGGAACTGCATGTACACACACACACATGCACGGTGTGTAAGAGCAGAAGAGCGAGGCGTGGAACCAGAGAAGAGAATACAGAGAGGGTGCGGTTACACACATGTGCTCTGACATGACCAGCCTGTCTCTGGACAGACCCGGGGGGAGCTCGAGGCCAGCCTCGAGGGAATTGGAGGGGGGTGGCTGTAGCTCGGGGAGGAAGAAGCCTCACCCTCCCTGTTGCCCTTGGGAATTCTGTACCATGTATCTGTGACCTTTGCAAAAATAAGCTTTGATTTAAAATGTCAAAGAATGCCCCCTTCCCCCACCTCTGTAAGCCCCTTCGGGGTCTCTCTGTTGTCCAGAAGACAAAATGCAGTTGTCCCCTGCACCCTAACAGTGACTCTGCCCCATTAAGGGTCTGATTTCAGTGTTGACGTGAGCTCACCCCAGGGCCTTTGCACAAGCCCCATCTCTGCCTGGAGCACGCCATCCTCTTGCTCTGCCATCCATGCTGGTCCAGCTGGGAGCCTGTCATACCCCACCCTTTTCCCAAGGATCCTCAGCTATCCCCCTTTCTTGCTCAGGGCCCAGGAAAGCCCCTTCCTGCTGCCCCCAGTGAGGCTCCTGGGGTCCTGGGGCATCTCTCCATCCACTCCATGGTGAGGTCCAGCACAGAGTGATCACTCAAACACAGCTGGTGAGTCAAGATGGAGAAAGAGCATGGCGTACCCGGTGTAGGTGCAGGTGGTGAGGAAATTAGGATGTGCTGCCCCAGGGGGGCGTGTGGTTCCAGGCTCGTGGGCCCAGATGAAGGAGGCACAGCCTGGACCCGGAGCCTGACCCTTGAGGAACCAGCAGACGCGTCTCAGGCTGGGAAGATCCCGGAAGGGTTCTCTGTGAGGAGCAAGCAGGGGCCCAATGTGCCCGTCTCTTCCCAGTCAGCTCAGCAATGCCATGTGTGTTTGTCACCGTGAAACTGACCTTGGAAGGGTCTTTACACCGCAGACACGGGCAGATGCTACAAATCAAGGTTTGCTTTTTTGGGTTGGGGCTGGGGTTTGGGGAGCTGTTTGCCCAGCAGCTCCGGGGGGGATGGGAGGAACAGCCGATGGGCTGCAGGAAGCATGGCTAGAAACGGTGCCGTGGGTTCAAGAGGCCCGTGAACCCGCCCAACGGTGTGTGGCCCACGCGGGGTGCGGACATCTGCGGCCTCCACAGAGGCTCACAGCCACCCCGACCCGGGGCAGGTTCCCGGGGCCGCCCGCGCCCCGCACCCCAGCCCCCAGGCTCTCCTCTGCCCCTCTCCTGGGCGCCTCCCCGCGCGCCTGCCCTGAGAACCTTCCCGCTGAACTCTGAGAGGGCTGAACTCTGCGCGTCCCTTCAAGGCAGTCGCGATTAAAACCAAGAAAGAGAGAAAAGGAAGGAAGACAAGAAGAGAAAGCGGTGGGGGCGGCCGCACGGCACTCTGCAATTACCCTTTGAAATTAGAATATTCAAACAGATGTTTCTGTTTTCAGCCTGTCCTGCTCTCTTTCCAATCCCGTGAAATTAGGTCCAAAGTCATTATTCACCTAATCACACTAATAGTTTAACATCCGATCTGCCCTCTGTCCAGACGGGGACGGGGGTAGCCAAAAGCTCTATTTTAGCACTTCCTTCCCCCTGATCCCTTAATTAAGTGGCATCTGTTCTAATACAAGTTAAATATTGCAGTTGACTTTATTTTCTTTCTCCTGGTCCTCCGGGTCCTGCGATGGGGGCAGATAAAGTGGAACACATTTGCTTCCCGGGAAGGAGGAAGGGACACGGAGCTGCCTTTCTGGAAACGCGGCCCATCAATCATAAACTGATTACAAATTCGTCACCTTGAATCAATTTCTGTTCACAAGTTCAAAAGGCACTATGAGCTCGGGGCTATCTGGAATATTCTACATGTGGAGAGGATTAGCATTTGATCGAATTCCTCCTTCTGAGCAGGAGACTGGTTTTGCTGAGCTTGGGGTGGGGGAGGCGAGTTCGAGACACGTGGGCTTTCACCTCCGAAAGCGGAGCCCCTGCGTTCCCAGGCTCCCCTGTGTGGCGGGGAGCCTGGCTGCTGCCGGGAGGGCTCCCCCCCGCCGGCACCTCGATGTGGCCGCAACCTGGGGGAGAGGAGGCGGGGGGGAGTCCAATGTGATCTCGCCCGATGTAGTCCAATCACACCCACCGTGGCATCATCTCTCGTAGACGGAATTTTCCTTAAAATAATTGTCTTGAAAGAAACAGCAATGTATGTGCCTGAGAGAAACAGAGAGAGAGAGAGAGAGAATCCCTCACCAGATGGGAAGGGAAGGATGGGCTCATCCCAAAGTCCCTGAGATGCCCTCAGGCTTTCACCCCCATCCTAGAACCTCAAGAAGGGGGAGTTTTGTCCCACACATCCCGAGGATTAAGAAGTTAGCTTATCCACAAGCCAGCCTCCGAACTGCCTGTCCTAAGTCAGGGGGATGAGGTGGGGCTGTCCTGGGGGTAGTGAGGAAAGGAGGCAGGAAATCCCAATCCAGAGAGCTCCCACTGGACTCCAGATCAGACACAGTTTTCAAGAATTTTGCCATTTTACCTCCAAAAAGAGAGACGGGTCGGGGAGAGGGAGGGATGGAGGGAGGATGGAGGAGGGAAGGAAGGATGGAAGGACAGAAGGAGGAAGGATGGAAGGACAGAAGGAAGAAAGGAAGGAAGGAAGAACAGAAGGAAGGAAGGAAGAGAGGGAGGAAGGAAGGAAGGGAGGAAGGAAGGAAGGGAAAAAGGAGGGAGGAAGGAAGGGAAGAAGGAGGGAGGGAGGAAGTATGGAAGAACAGAAGGAAGGAAGGAAGGGCAGAAGGAAGGAAAGGAGGAAGGAAAGAAGGGAGGGAGGAAGGATGGAAGGACAGAAGGAAGGAAGGAAAGAAGGAAAGATGGAAGGACAAAGGAAGGAAGGAAAGAAGGAAGGCAGGAAGGAAGGACAGAAGGAAGAAAGGGAGGGAGGAAGGAAGGGAAGAAGGAGGGAGGAAGGATGGAAGGACAGAAGGAAGGAAGGACAGAAGGAAGGAAGGAGGGAAGGAAGGAAGGAAGGAAGGGAGGAAGGGAGGGAGGGAGGGAGGGAGGAAGGATGGAAGGACAGAAGGAAGGAAGGGAGGAAGGAGGGAGGAAGGAGGGACACACTGTGCCTATGGCCGTTAGGGCCCCTCCTCCTTCTCCCCCCACCCTGAGCCCCCAGCACTTGCCCCTCTTGCCTCTCCTTCTGGACACGGAGACCCTGCACCCCAACAGCTCCGTGGGAAGTCTGCAGCCCCAGGTCTGGGGGGAGGGAACGTGGAGGTGCCCAGTGTGCTCAGGCGTCCGAATGGGGAGGGTCTGGGCACAAATCCAGCTAACCCACTTCCCGCACGTGCAAGCCCCTAGATGTGCTCAGCATTTCCAGAAGTTGCAGTCCTTGAACGCTCTTTGTGGGAATGTAAAGCGGTGCAGCCGCTGGGGAAAACAGCATGGCCCTTCCTCTAACAATTAAAAATAGAATCGCCACGTGACCCAGCAGTTCCACGTCTGGGTATATTCCCAAAATAATGGAAAGCAGGGTCTCGGGGAGATGCTTGCACACCCGTGTTCCCAGCGGTATTATTCCCAGCAGCCGAGACGTGGAAGCAACCCAGTGTCCATCGACGGATGAGTGAGCAAACCATGCGGTCCACCCAGATACTGGAGTATTCTTCAGTCTTACAGAGGGGACTCTAGCACTTGTGACACGATGGAGGGTCTGCGGGACACTGTGCTGAGAGAAATACCTGACACGGAAGGACAGATAGTACGTGGCTCCATTTAGGAGAGGGATCTAGAGTAGTCAGAGAGCAAATGATGGATGGGGGTGCAGGGGGCAGGCCCGGTGGGGGACGGCTGGGGGTGCGGGGTGGGGGGCAGACCCAGGGGAGGACGCACTGCCCTCTGCTGGGTGGAACGTTTCAGTTTTCCAAGCCAGTGCGGCCCAGGGATCTGCCGTACATACGGCGGTGGGGCGCGCTCAGACGTTCGTTGAGAACATTTGTTAGCTCTTGTGTTAAGTGCTCTAATTTTGTTCATTTTCACCCCCTGTTGGTTTATTGCTTTGTCCTCTCCTGGGTGAGTGTGAAGAAAACTGTTGTGGAGTCAAACCTTTCCAGATTGGAAGTCTGAGACCCTATGCATTTGACCCTCTCGTGCGCTGCTGTGCCAGGCTCCCGCTCAGGGGGGTGTAGCATCCCCGGGGCCTGTGCTGGGGGACCCCCCTCTGACCCCAGCTCCTCATTTTTTTAGGGGGGGAAATCCAAGCCCCAGGAGGGAAGGAGGGTCTTCAAGGTCATTCGAGGTTATTCCTTGATGGTGCGAAGGAGGCAGAGCTGGTCCCCAGCCTCCCATCCTGCCTCCTGGCCTGCTGCTGAATTTACATCAGCGACCCTGCCTTCTGCACCCCCTAAATCCTCTCCTGAAAGGCGGGCATGTTCCAGCCTTCCGTGGGTGTCAGAGAGGGACATGGTCAATGTCCCCGTCAACTCTGAGCAGAACCAAGACATTCCAAGATCTAGAAGCTGGAGCGGTAGGTCCCACTCAGGTGTCGGGAGAGAGTGGGGCCACGGCTGGGAAGACCCTAGGAGGTGGGAGGGGCACGTGGAGAGCAGGAAGGGGACAGCTGGAAGGGCAGGAAGGAGGCCTTATGTCCCGTGAGCAGAGGCAAATGGATGCAGCTGCCATGGGAGGCGTGCGCCCAGCGCTGCCCGGCTCCTCGTCCCCACACGGCTGGTCCTCAGAGCGCGCACCTGGTGCTTGGAGAAGGTCTATGGGACCAGCAATCACAAAGACCCTGGGAGTTTGCTGGTGGGTGGCAGTGACAGCTAAGTGACTGGAAAGCATTTCCGGGGTGGGGGGAGGGGGCAGGGCAGAACAAGAGATGCAGCGGGGAAGGCCCAGGCAGAAGCTGGGCAGAGAGAGGACGGCATGGAATCTTCCAGGAGCCGAGGCTGGTGGACGCGCTGGAATCACCAGCATGGGAGACATGCTTCCAAGGAGCCGGCACTTGGCAGTTGCTCACTGAGGACCAAGAACAACCAAGAACACGGCAGCGGCCCCCTCGGCTTTCTTGGGGTGGGAGCACAGGTGTGGCAGCGTGGGGCTGGGGCCAGGTGGCCGAGAGCAGGTGCTAGGGGAGGTGAGATCACGGGCTGTGTGTCCTAAGGAGAGAGGAGCTCCCTTGAGCTGGGAGTAAGCCAGGGGTCTTCCTGGAGGAAGGGGCATTTGGAGCTGTGTCTTGAGGAAGGCTCAGGCCCTGTGGACAGAGTGGCCACCATTGCTCTCGGCAGCGTCTAAGTGATATGTTGCTCTGGGGGGGGGGGGGGGCGGTCCGTGGCTTCCGGGGTTGTAGTATGAACTTACCTGGGCTGAGGGGCAGCGCTCCTTGGGGGCCTCCTGAGCACACGGCAGAGCCACCGTGGGGCTCTGGCCGTGCTGGTGACCAGGGCAGGTGGGGAAACGAGCACTCGCTGGACCAGAGAATGCCCACCACCTCGCCCGAGCAGAGAGCTCTTCCTTCCTCTGGGAGCAGGATGCAGTGGGGGCCCGGAGCCTGGGAACCGGGGAGGAGGGTGTCTGCCGGCTGCCAGGGTCCCGGGAGAGGGAGACTCCCACATGACAGGCTCCGGGTACCACCCACCGGCCCCAAGAACCCAGCCCCGGGGCCCCCGGTGGGGCTGGGTGCCCCGAACTGCCCTGAGGAGCATCAGAAAGCCCAGACCGCCCCCACCAGTCAGCACTTGATCTACTTTGGGTTCAATTGTTCTGTTTTCCCCATAATGCTAAGGTTAGTTTCTTTACAGAATGACAATAACAGAATACCCCAGACAGTGTCTCCAGAAGCAGCCGGACCAGGACACTGGCTCCTTCAGTTTCCAGTGGGGGCACTTAGGTCTGGTCATCGTGTGGCCTCAGTGTGCTCATCTGTAGAGAGGGTTGTCCTGAGAATTACATGGGGGTCAGTTCGGATGCCAGCTTGGCCCATCTTGGGGGACGTCCAGTGCCGGCCAGGGGAGCAGGGGGCCTGGGTCTGTCTGTGGGAGACGCACGTGGGGAGCCAGGGTTGGGTCTGGTACAGGAGGGGATCCTCCGGCCTTCGTCCCTCCCTCTAGCCCTGGAGATGTGATCTCAGGCACAGACCTCTGCCAGCACGGGGTCCCCTTGGCACAGCGCTGATGCGTGCACACCAAGAGAGCCAGGGAGACCTGGCCTGGGGCTCAGGGCCCATCCCTCTGTGCCCTGGGAGAGAGCTCGGAGCAGGGGGCTGGGCCTCTCCCCTGGCTCACCCAGCCGGTGCCTCCTCAACCCGACCAGCTTGCACAGGATCACCAGCCAATAGGGCTGGAAGGGACCCCATGGGATGCTCAGTCCAAATGACCGGCCGCAGGGCGCGTCCTGCCTGAGAGTCTCCAGTGACGGGTGCTCATCGCTTTCCAAGGGTCCCCCTCCCTGGACAACTCTGCTCGTTCAAGTGCCTTCCTCCCCGTGCTCCCCCCACTTGGAGGCATCCCCCGCCCCAATCCCCACTCCCTCCATGCCCCCACCCCAGCCTCCGTTCCAGCCCTCCCACAAACCAGGGGTGCCGACTCCCTCAAACTCACCTAGCAGATCCTCGGCCAACACAGAGGCGTCTAGTGGCTTCTGAAACAATTTCCAGATTGGGCAACTTTCTGCCAAATTTGCTTTTGGAAAGAGCTCTGGGCCTGGGGTCAAGTGACCCCTGTTCCTGTCCAGCCCTCCACCAAGGACTCCTATGCCCTGGGGCGACCACTTAACCCCTGGCCCATGACTCTGTGGCTCAAAGGGTCGGATGCCACCCACCTTGCACACGGGAAGGGTGTCCGAACGGGCCATGTCGGATGTCACCCAGTTTCCGCCTCAGCCCACGGTCCTGGGCAAGGGCAGGACCCTGCTGGTGGTGAATCGCCCCAAGGCGGCTCCCCGGGGCTGTGAGTGAGGGGCTACCTCACACCATCCTCTCCGCTCAGCCATCCTTACCGTTACCCCCTCTTTCGAAGTGAGAGAATGTCCACAGAGTTCAGGTGGTTTTCCCAGTAAGCTGGAAGTGGAGATGGGTTCAGGACCTCACTCGGGCACCTGTGGATGTGACCTTACTTGGAAATGGGTCTTTGCAGAAGTCATCACGTTAAGATGAGCAGGTGGGCCCTAAACCCAATGACAGGTGTCCTTCAAGAAGAGAAGCTGGGACACAGACCCACTCAGGGAGAAGGGCGCATGGCAGGGGAGGCAGGGAAGCAGCCGAGCCCGGGAATGCCCGGGATCACGGGCAAACGCCGGCAGCCGGAGGAAAGCAAGGAAGGATCCCACCCAGTCTCAGAGGGGCAGGGCCCTGCCGACACCTTGACGTCAGACTCTGGCCTCCAGGCTGTGAGAGAGCACGTTTCTGTTGCTTTCAGTCCCCCGTTTGTGGTGCTTTGTCACCACCACCCCGGGACACTCCTACAGTCTGGCTCACGAAGCAAGCGCCGCTGCATAAGCCGCTGTGTGATCTTGGGCCACTTGCTTAACCTCTCTGAGCTTCCGTCTCCGGGTCAGAAGAAAGGAAGAGCAATGTCTCCCTCACTGCAGGCCTTGGCGGTGGGAAAGTGGGACGTGAGCGTCATGCTGGCGGTTCCTAGAATCCCCTCTCCACCGGGGCCCTGCTCAGGGGTGCTGCGGTGGGGGGCCATCTGAGGGAAACGGGGTGTGAAGAGGCTTCTCTGCCTCCCTTTGATGTGCAGGGCTGCAGCCCAGGAGGAGCAGAGAGGGGCACGAGAAGCACTCGGAGCAGGAGTCGGGGCAGGCGAGTTCTGAGAAAGGCTGGCCCCGGCAATTAGCCGTGGATCGGGTTTCTGCTCGGGGTCTGCAGTTGAAAGCCGGGAGGGGGGCCTCGGGTCCTCGGCCCGCACGGCCCCCTGGCTTCTCATGCCCAGCCCTCCGCCTGGGACTCTGCTCAGTAAATATTAATTTACCCTCGATTACTGATGACAGGTCGGGGATGGCCTGGCCGCCATCGGGGTCAGCGCCGCGGGACGGAGCTGTGTCCTTCAAAGCCGGCTCCAGGCGGTTAGGCCTAATGGTGCCTGTGGGCGGAGGGGCCCATATCCTGGTCACACAGGGGTCCTCCTCTCTTCTTCTGGGGGCAGCGAGCAAGCGATTTTGCCAAGTGCTGAGGAGGATCCCGTGCCGGGGTGGGGCGGTGCTGAGCACCAAGAACCCCCACCCTCCACCCGCCAAAGCCGGGCCCACTGGCCTGTTCTCCGTGGCAAGTAAGAGATGCCGACCAGCCACGCCAGGAAATTCCTTGGTTTCTGTGGCTGCTCAATGTGGACGATAGGTCTTCCCCTGCTGGGTGGTGTCAAGGATTCGATGAGACCCTGGCCTAAGGGTCTGCTGGGTCTGCTGTGGCCCTGGACAGAAGCCGCTGTGAGGACTCACCGTGGGAGCATGCGGCCGCCAGCCCAAGGAGGGGGTGGAAGGGACCCGCCTGTCGCCACGGAGGCCAGCTGGGAACCGAGGAACGGCTGTGGGAAAGGAAACAGGAACGAAGAGACTTCTTGGTGGGTGGAGGGGCCCAGATGCCCCAGCGCCATATGAAACAGGGGTGCCAGTCCCAACAGCTTTTTCACCCACCTCCCCCCATTCCTGCAAAGGGCCATCTCAGAGCTCGGGGTCCACCCCCTGCATGGGCTGGATCGTGTCCCAGCAGGTAGAAGCCCCAACCTCAATGGGACGGTATTTGGAGATGAGGCCTGGAGGAGGTGATGAAGGTGATGGGGCCGTGAGGGAGAGCCCTGATCCCACAGACTGCTGGTCTTATCGGAACAGGCACCAGAGATCTCTGCCTGTCTCTGGCATGTGAGCACCAGCAGGAAGGTGTCCATCTGCAAACTAGGCAGAGGGCTCCCCAGAGCCCAGCCTGTGGACACCTCGGTCTTGGGCCTCCAGCCCCCATAACGATGAGAAGACACACGGCTCCCATAAGCCCCAGGCTGTGGCATTTTGTCATGGCAGCTGAGCCGACGGGGACACTCCTGCAGATGAACAGAGCCGTGAGGCAGAGGGGGTGCTGGAACCCCGCTGTCCTGACCTGACCCCTGCCCAGCACACCTCTGAAGGGAAGAGTGCTGTCCCAAGGCCATGTCCACCTCCCCCCGCCCACTCCCTATCAATGCCTGGGCCACTGGGACTGGGGTTTGCTGAAGGCACACTCCACATCTGGCTCTGGGCTTGGGCAGAAAGGGCATTGTCCCCATCACCCCAACTCCACTGTCTCTGGGCACTCTCAGTGCTCAGCATGTCAGGAAAGTTCCACCTCTCAGGAAGTACACAGTCAGGGCTGGGTCCCAGGATGGGTGTGGCGTCTGGCAGACAGGACGCGGCTTTCCCAAGCAGAAGACCAGGCCCTCAAGCTCTGAGGAGGTGAAGGGACATTCGGGTGGCAGCTTCGAGTGTTAGGAGCTGCAGTGAGTCATGTCCCCCCAGTTCACGTCCACCTGGAGCCTCAGACTGTGACCTTGTTTGGAAGTGAGGTCTTGCAGGTGTAGCAGAGGGAAGGATGGGATCAGGGTGTGAGTCCAGTGACTGGTGTCCTAATAAGATGCACAGGGAGACGGGGGGATGGCCATGTGGAGGGGATGCCGAGGTTGGTGGGTGGTGGCCACGAGCCTAGGAGCACCTGACTCCCAGATGCTGGAAGGCGCAGGAAGGACCCTCCCCTGGAGCCTCTGCGGGGAGCATGGCCCCGCCGACACCTTGACTTAGACTCTGGTGTCCAGAGCTGCAGACATTCAATGTCTGTTGTTTGAAGCCCCCCATCCAGTGATCTGTGATGGCAGCCCCAGGACACACATGCGGGAGCTACTGAGGCTGGCTCAGTGCCTGGCCCCCACAGGGAAGTGTCCCCAGACACAACCCCCCAAGGCCACCTCCACCCTCCCGGCCCTGGACTACGAGCCCGGGCCCAGGCCTGGCACGTGGACCTCACTCAGGTGAGCCCCCAGAGCCACAAGTGCTCAGTAAAAACACATTGACCCTGCAAATACTTGAAATGGAAGAATGTCTGTTGCCGAATTCAGCTGTGGCTCAGGACAATGGGAGCCTTCACAAGAGTAACCAATGTGACCCTCACAACCACCCTGTGAAACACACTTTTATCATTATAATCTCTAGTTTACAGAAAGGGAAACCGAGACACGGGCAGGCAGGCTGCTGGCCCAGGCCCACACCAGCGTGCCGTAGGGAGCAGACCAGGGCTCGCCGATTTCCTAACTCTTCTCAGCTCAGAGACTCAATTCAGTTGTCACTGTGCTGCACAAATTAATGCCAGTTAGGATTTAATACTGAGTGGTGAGCAAGTGGGCATTTGCGGAGCCCCTCCTGTGCCAGGCGTCAGGCACGGCCGTGAGCCACACAGCCCCGTAGACAATATATAAACTAATGGGCATGACTATTCACATAAAACCTTACCTACAAAAACAGGCAGCCAGCCTGAGGGCCATAGTTTGCCAGTCCCTGCTGTACATCAATAAGGGAGAGACCTCTTAACAATCGTGAATGTTCCAGTCCATGAATATGGTATGTCTCCCCATTTACACAGATCTTCCTTGATGTCACTCAGAAGTGTTTTGACATCCAACTCTTGATTTGGGCTCAGGTTTTGATCTCAGAGTCCTGGGATCAAGCCCCACATCGGGCTCCATGCTCAGTGGGCAGTCTGCTTGAGGATTCTCTCTCCCTCCGGCCCTCCCCCCTCTAAAATAAATAAATAAATCTTTTTTTTTTTTTTTTTTTTTTT
>NW_022589788.1:2883367-2925120 GCF_004348235.1 Phoca vitulina | reverse complement strand
ATTTGACAGAGAGAGACACAGCGAGAGAGGGAACACAAGCAGGGGGAATGGGAGAGGGAGAAGCAGGCTTCCCGCGGAGCAGAGAGCCCGATGTGGGGCTCGATCCCAGGACGCTGGGATCATGACCTGAGCCGAAGGCAGACGCTTAATGACTGAGCCACCCAGGCGCCCCTAAATAAATAAATCTTAAAAGAAAAGAAATGTTTTGAGTTTTTGTGTAGAGGTCTAACAAACTTTTTTCATTAAATTTATGTCTATTTTTATATTACTACAACTCATATTTACACTTATTTTATTTTGATTCCCAATTTTGAAAAAGATATCAACTTCCAAGCCATTGCTAGTTTGAAGAAATACTCTTGACTTTTGTATATTGATGTTGTATCTTGCAACTTTGTAGAATTCACTCATTAAGTTGAGCAGATTTTTTAAGATTTCTTATGATTTCCTATGTAGACAAACATGCTACTGCAAATAAAGAGAGTTTATGTCTCCCCTTCCAACATGAATGCCTTCTGCTTACTTATTTTTATTTCTCTTTCTTGCCTTACTGAGTTGGCCAGGCCCTCCTGTACAATCATGGACAGGAGTGGTGGAGTAGACATCCTCTTTTGCTCCCAAGCTCAGGGGTGCATCCAGCCACTCACCATCAAAGATGATGTTGTTTGTAGGTTTTCATGTACACCCTTCATGTAACTGAGGAAGATCTCTTCCCATCTTAGTTTGCTGAGAGTTCTTACCATGAATGAATTTTGAAGAATGGATCCTGCAGAATTATTTTGCTGCTCTGTTAAAATGATCATGTGATTTTCTCCTTATTCTGCTAATACAGAGATTACATTGATTGACTTTCAAATTTTATTCAACCTTGCATTCCTGGAATAAACCCCACTGGTCATCTTATGTAGAGTTGAATTCAATCTGCTAATATTTTGCTGAGTATCATAAAAGATACTGTTCTATGAAAGATATGTTCTGGTTCACGTTCATGAAAGATATTGGTCTGGTTTTCTTTTCTTATAATTCCTTTGTTTGGTTTTGGTATCAGGGCAATTCTGGCCTCCAAAAAATGAGTTATAAGCATTCCTTCTTTCTCTTCTATTTTCTGGAAGATTTTGTGATATATTGGCATTATTTCTTTCTTATGAGTTTGATAAACCATCTGGACCTGGAATTTTGTTTGTAGGAAGGTATTTGGTAACACATTGAATTTTTTGATATTTATAGAACTATTCAGACTTTCTATTTCTTCTTGAATCGGCTTGATAACATAGTTCTCAGGGAACCTGTCCATTTATCTAAGTTATCAAATTTATTGGCATATGGTTGTGGGTTTGTTTGTTTGTTTGTTTTTGCTTTACTCTATTTTAAAATTTTTTGACAGACAAAAAACTGTACATAAGTAATATATACATTTGATGAATTTGGACATAAGCATACACCTGTGAAACCACCATCACAATCTACACCCCAAAAGTTTCTTTCCACCTTCTTACTCAGGTTGTTTATGTTTGTTTATTACCTTTTTAGTGACTTTGGGATCTGCAGTGATATTTTATCTTCATTTTCTACATTGGTAAATTTTGTCTTCTCTTTTTTTTCCTTCATTGGCCTTTCTAGGAGTTTATTAAATTATTTAATTTTTTAAAAAAACAAATTTTTGATTTATTAATTTTGTTTCATTTTTATTTCATTATTTCTGTTCTTATCTTTAATACTTCCTTTGTTCCACTTACTTTGCATTTACCTGCCTCTTCTTTTTTTTTTTTTTTGGCTTCTTAGTATAAACATAAATTACTGATTTTAAACCATTTTTTCCTGTCTAATGGAGATATTTAAGGGAATATATTCCACTGCAACTATTTTTAGCTATAATCTTCCAAATTCTGAGATACTATGTTTCCATGATTATTTGTGTTAAAATATTTCCTAATCTTCCTGGTGAATTATTCCTTGATCCATGGGTTATTTAGAAGACTGTTAATTTCCAGATATTTGGGAGTTTTCTAAGTATCTTATTTTTTTATTTCTTATTTAATTCTGCTATGGTCAGAGAACATACTCTGTGAAACTCTAATATTCTGAAATTTATGGAGGCTTATCTTTTATCTCAGACACGGTTTATCTCAGTAAACATCCCATGTGCACTAGAAAAGAAGACGCATCCTACAGTTGTTGGGTGTAATGTTCTGTAAATGTCAGTGAGGACAAGGGGGTGATAATGTTCAGATCTTCTGTATCTTCCTGGATTTTTGTCTGTGAGTTTGATCAGTTACTGAGAGGGAGGTATAAAATCCCCCTTTGTGTTCCTTCTCTCCAGAGCTATAAGCTGGCTCTACCATTGTCCGACGCCTGAGCACAGTGACTTCATCCACCCTGTGTCATTCTGCAGTTGTTTATCCTGGGAGGGCAGATCCAATGCTGACTTCCCCATTGTGGCCAGAAGTGAAAATCCCAAGTCATCCACTTTCACCTTACTTTTCCCCAAGCTTGAAATTCCTGTTTCTCCTGTTCAATCTGGCACATAGTAGGTACTCAATAGGTCATGTAAATATAGGTGGTAATTAATTAATGCTCATCCCTCCCATTTGAAGTATTTAACGTTTTCATAGAACTTTGATGTTTATCATCTCACGGGAACGTCATGGGACTCCTGTAAGATATAATGCTGCATATAATATTTTCTCCCATGCTTAGATGAGGAAACTAAGACTTAAACAGATCAAATGATCACCCAAAGTTGCAGAGCTGGCAGCTGCTGGTCTGCCGTTAAAGTTCTGAGACCAATGCCCTCCGTGGTGACCCGCTGCCTTCCCCCATATACACACTTCCCCTATGTACACCCTTCCCCCGGCTCACCTTCCCTTCTCTGTTGGAAAAAAAAAAAAAAAAGCCTCCAACATGCAGGATTCTCCCAAAATCAATAGGATGGGTCCATAAACCAGGAATGATTAGTGTCCCCATAAAAGCTGGCAATGTGTGAACCCCAACACTTGAGAAAGTGTGTCCCTGAATGACTTCAAAATTCATTCCAGCTGCTCTCCAGGTCAAAACAAATTAGGGAATGAAAACTTTGAACCTAATGCCTGTGAATGGGCATGGGAGCCGGGGGCTGGCCACAGATGCTCCAGCCGGGTCAAGCAGAAAGGGATAGAAACCCAAATACGCAGACCTTCCAAATAAGAGCAATCTGCTCCAGGTGCTGGGAAAGGTGCTCCTGAGTTTGTTGGATGGGAATTGGCTGAAAGGGCAGTAGGAATGTCTCTTATGCGTCTCTGCGCCCAGTTGGGCCAAGATATGATTGTTTCAGTGGCTCCGGTTTCTGTAAAACTTTCGGGGGGGGATCACTTGAAAATATCCAGAGGTGCTCCTCCATCTCTTAGAGTGCTCAGGACAGACCGCATATGGGCCAGATGTTCCGGAACCTGTGCTGAACATTCGCTATCCATAAAAATCAACCGCTCATTTGTCTTTGTCGCCAGGAGATTTCCAAAAACGACCTTCACCAAGGCTTCCACCTGGAAATTCAAGCCTAGAGATTGTGTCTAGACATACAGACTTGTCAGGAAATGATAGTGATTTGAAGCAGCTCTGTGTTTTTATTAATATCTGCCACTCGACAGATATTTTTGAATGGATGGAGAAAACCAGGAAGGAATCGGTGGAGGCATGATTAACTCAACGGATTCAAAATGACTTAAAAGCCAGGTTGATGTGTATTGCATTAAAAAATGCCCCTCCCCTTAAATGCAATAGGCTTTCCTGCGGAGCTCTTTACCGCCGCCCAGAACTCAGGGACCTATGCCCAGTGCACAGCAGACTCGGGGCAAACCGTTATTGAATACATAGATGAAGGAATATGGAATCTTCAGAACTAAAGATTGAGTGGTGGAGCCTGGGGAAAGAGGCTTGAAGCTTCTCGGGAGTTGAGAGTTGATTACCCCGACAAATTCCTCCTCCTCAGGAGCCAGCCCAGACGGTCCTGCTCTGAACAGCAGAGTCTGCCGGTCCCGCCCCACGGAGCGGAGGGCCGCTAGGGCCTCCACCGCCATCCGTGTCCGGCTGGAGCGAGGCTGCTTTGTGGCCCCTGCGCCCACCTGCCCACCCGCCCGCAGCACCTGCAGATCCACACCTGCCTTGTCTGTGTTTGAGACACCAGGATCTGGCCCCAAGTGGGGCCGAGTCAATAATTACTGAACCTATGAAATAGTCAAATACAGTTACCTTTAGACTGCAAACGTTATTACATGTCTGAACGGAGATGTGATTGGTTTCACAAAATCTGGAGAAATGAGCGGATTACAAAAAAAAAAAGCACAACTTTTTTGACCCAAATCTACCACCACACAAAATATAATGATAAAATTATATTACTAACCATCTAAATGTATGACAAGTATATTTAATAAATTTATTATTTGTTTATAACAGATCTTTATATCTCTATCTCCTCACCTCCTGGAAGAAAAACCCTGATAATTGTACCAGCTTGTACTGCTTTAACTTCCCTTATTGGATTATCTCTTATATATAAGTTGAAAATGTGGAACTTAAAAACATTCACCAGAAGACAGATAGTCTCTTTGGATATTGCACGAATCGAAGCAAATTCAAAACAGAGATCTAATACCAAATGGGTATTAGAAATGGATTGTTTGATTAAATCTTGTCCGAATTATCAGTTACATAATAAGGAAAGTGTTAGCTTTGCCTGCAGAGTGGAGACGTCACTCCGTGCGTGGTTAATCTTCATCTAAAGGAGACCAGACACTCCTTGGTGGCAATTGAAAACCAACATTTTTCTTATTTAAGGTGATTGGAATGACGGATGCATAAATCATAACATATGAAATTCCCCCATAACTTAGACCCCTTTAATACCAAACATTTGTTCCAATTTCTTGACAAGCCCCGCGTGTGAGGGGCTTAGCGCCGCGCCCGCCCTTCCGTGGCCGCTGCCTGCCACGGTAGCTCTCAGTGCCTGGTGTGGCTCCAGACCCCAAGGCCCAGAAACCCAAAGGAGACGTGTCTGTCCCGCATGCGACAACTGGCCTTTGGGGCTGCTTCTCGATTTTTTTTTTTTTTAAAGATTTTATTTATTTATTTGACAGAGAGGGAGACAGTGAGAGAGGGAACACAAGCAGGGGGAGTGGGAGAGGGAGAAGCAGGCTTCCCGCGGAGCAGGGAGCCCGATGTGGGGCTCGATCCCAGGACCCCGGGATCATGACCTGAGCCGAAGGCAGACGCTTAATGACTGAGCCACCCAGGCGCCCCTGCTTCCCGATTTTTGTAGAGAAAATAGAATGACTTGGTCGATCACCCACGTTATTTATTTTATTTTATTTTTTTGGCACTGGTTTCGAACACGGTGTTGACCTCACATTTTCTTGGGGTCGTAATACTGACCCACAGCCCCCCTGCAGGAATCCAGCTGAAGAACGTCATCTAGAACACGGAAAGCAACCCGCTTCGTTAGAATGTTCGTCCCATGCATGAAAATGGTGGGCGTAGCCTTCATTAATTCAAAGCATCCTCACTGACAACACCACTCACCATTCCAGATCACGTCTGTGGGGCAGTTTATTTAAACAGTAGGAAGAATGCATGAAAGGTGCCCCGCGGTGCGTGTGTTATCGTGGTATTGTGAAAAATTCCGTGTAGAAAACTGTCTGGAGGGAAACACTAAAATGCTGATTCCGTACAAACGGTGGCTGGTGGTTGGTGCTTCTTGTCTTCCCGAGTCCACTGCACGGGTAAGGGGGGTGGTGGGCAAGGGGCTGAGGGTCTCCTCTTGGCGCACGTGTGTTCTCGGCCGCCCCCGACGTCTCCCCGACACCCCCCCCCCCCCCCCCGAGGGTCCCTACACGAGAGCGGGCGACGCACAGGGTTTCGCAAACGATTATGTCAGCACTTCCTCAGCTGTCACCGAGGGTGACGATTAGTCAGACTTCACGGAGGAGTCTGAGGGCGATGGGTGGAGCCCACTGCAGCCGGGACAGCGGCAAGAGTGTCCTTTTGATCACTTGCTGGAAACAAGAGCCAAGCCTGGTGAAGCCTCAGCTCGGTCATGGCGCCCTCGCTGCGTTATCCTCACCAGGCGTGCACCTGCATGGGGCTCAGCTACACGCACCCGCCCTTCTTCTGTTGGTGAATGCTGGGGCCACACTTGACCTTGAGGCTTTTCCACCCACTGTGCCCACAATTAGCCTGCACCCCGGGAAGGACTCAGATGAGGGGTGTGGAGAGACAGTCACTGTGCGGAGGGGCCCCCTATAAGCCAGCCTCGAGCCAGGGGGTGGTGCGGGAAGGGGACAGGCAGATGGCAGCTGGGGAGAGGAGACAGCCTACAGGACCAGCAGGACCACCGCCATCAGATCAGCCTTTGGATGACGACACTGTGCCAAGGCCCACCTGCCCCAAGACCTGGGCCAGTCCCCGATCCCTCTGACCATCTGTTTTCTTGCCGGTAAACTCACTGGGCAGAGTACAATGCCTCCCATTTCACAGAAAGACGCCGGCTGGGCCAGGGTGAGTGGGGAGAGTGCCTACCTGGGTCCCAGGGGTGAAAGCTGCAGAAGCCCCCCAGTACTTCCCATACACCACCGGTGCCCCGAGACATGGGCCAGGCCTGCCCTGGGCGGCCACTCTGGGGGACACCTGGGCCTGGAGGAGGCATGCCTGGCGGGGCTGAAACGGATCTGACCTCCGATACGCGTGGTTACCGCCTGAAACCCCCACACGGGTCACACAAGGAGCAAGGCAGGGCGCACCCCCTGAGATGCCCATCTGTGCCTCGGTTCCCCCTTTGAGGTGGCCTTCCCTGTGAATGCCATCCCACCCACAGAAGAGAGGGGACCTGGGACACGCAGGGGTGTTCTGGTCCGTCCTCCTCTTGGGGGAGCCCTGGGGCATCCCTCTGGGGGGCGGAGCCCGTGGGTCCACCCTAAGGGGTCACCCCAAGCCTCCCTTCTTGTAGGAATCAGGCTGCAAGCGGTTCTTTAGAGCGAGGGTCTGAGGCCAAACCTACAGGGGGGCTGTGTAGTTGTTCTAGAACGTTCTGGAGACAGCCAGAGAAGGAGGAGGAGGCAGAGAGAGCAGGTGAAGTGAAGGGAGGAGGGACAGGAGCAGAGAGGAGGGGTGAGGAGCACGACCTCAGGACACAACGTGTCACAGGGCCCGCAGGCCTGGCAGAAGGAGGCAGTGGGAGGGGACAGGTGTGGATGGAGGAGTCGGAGCCCCGGGGTCAGGTCTGTGGGTCTGCAGCCCAGGGGGCGCCCAGGCGGGACTGTTGGCAGAGGGGCCATGATGCGTATAGGGCACTGGGAGCCGTGAGACGGCAGAAGAGGGGCCACCTCTGTGGGCTGAGGCTGGAGCCGGGAGACACAAGGGGCCGGCAAAGCGGACTGCGTGCCCATGGAGGGGGGAAGAGAAACAGGGGGTGTGCATCCCAGAGCCAAGTGACCCCCACACCAGGCCCCTCCATACTCCCAGGCGGGGTCTTCTCTGGCACGAGCCTGTTCCTCAGACTCCAACCCCCACTAAGGGAATACCAGCCGTTTACACTCACACCCAGAGCCTTACAGTCAGTTGCTCCAGCTGTGATCCCCACTGAATGTACAGACTATTCCAAGCCCAGAGAGGTCGAGCCACCGGCCCTAGGTCACTCAGCAGGTCCAGCTGGGGCTCGAACGCCAGGCAAATCCTGCCCACCCACCTCACTGGAGCTCACCCTAGAGAACATTCCGGAGAGCGTGCCGTGGATGAGAACCCAGAGGAGCACCAAGCAGCCCCTGGACACAGCTGGAGCAATGGGCTGACACCCCTGCAGGGGAGAAGGAGGGGCCGCACAGCTGTCGCTTGGGTCCCACGTGTCCATCCAGGCTCTGAGGGGCAGAAGGGCCTGCCAGGACCACCAGCGGATCATTCTAGAAGGGTGGGTGGAGACCAGGGAGGTGAGCGAGCAAAGCCAGGACCTGAGTCACAGTCTCCTGAGTCCCTGTGCGGTGCTCCTGGCCCCGAGCTGCCCATGTCCCCCCCTCGGTCCCACAGAATGACCTGCAGGCAGGGCCTGGGGGCAGAGGGCTCAGGGCGGGTCTGGAACCCCTATCCTAGGTGAGCACCAGATGCCCAGCCCAGGCAGGTGGGATGGACAGCAGGATCCTGCTGCATAAACCCGCAGCCTGAGGAGGACCCTGCCCCAGGTAGGCCGCCAGCTCGGGCTGGGAGGAGACGGGCAGAGACGGGAGGGCGCGAGGGCTGGTGGGAATCATCCCGCGGGCGGGCGGGGACTGAAGCCCCCTACTCCCAGAGGGGCAGGAGCAGCGGCTGGTGCCCAGACCAGGAGGCTGTTCCCCAGGGAGCCTTATCCGTGGGCAGCGTGGGGAAGGGGAGCTGTGGTCAAGCCCCTGGGGATGCCCCAATGTCCTCAGGCGTCCAGAACCTTAATTGCAGCCTCACCGCACAGGCAGGTTTCCACTGGAGGTGACCGGAGCGGGCCCCAAGGATGAGAAGAGGGAAGGAGAAGGACAGCGCATGCCAGGGCCTGAGCAGGAGAGCGGCGGCGGGCTGGCCTCCCCACCGCCCGAGTGCCCGGGGCTTGGCCTGCTGGTGCGGCCGCCAGGTGCGGTGGAAGGGCCATGCGGAGGTCTGTCTGTCTGGGAGGGCCTGTGAGCAAGAGCAGACCCCGGCTGGAACCAGGCTGCAGCCCTAATGAGAGCCAGGTGGGGCCACACCTCGCCTGTCGGGCGGCACCTCCCGGCTTTGATCAGCGATAAGGGCCTAAGTGTTCCCAGGACCCCTGCCCTCCCCCACAGCTCCGGTCTGGCCACCACTTCCCTTTCAAAGCCACCTCTCATCACCCGCCCCAGGGCAGATGCGGGAGAGGCCAGGCCAGGGGGTGGGCCGGGCCTCGGTTCCCTGTGACCCATCCCCCACAGTGCTGCAAGACCCCCGTGCACCCCAACACACAGGTGTACCCCGACACCTCCCACTCGGACACAGACCAGACAGAGGAAACCTTCAGGAGGGCCCCTCCTCCCAGCCCTGGGCGCTGGGCTCCGACCGGCCTCCCCACACTGCCCGCCGGCCTCCGGGACGCAGGCGTCCTCCAGGTGTGCTCAGAGACACGGGGGGAGGCTCGGATGGCACCCCGAACAGCCCCTGCACCACCCTCCCTGTGTCACCCCCTTCCCGCCCCTTCACTCTTCCCTTCTGGTCTGTTTTATTTTGGTGACTTTTCTTGATTTAAAAAATGGAACTTATAAGCCAACTTTCTGTGGCAGGAAGCAGGGCGAGGCTGCGTGGGAGGACAGCCCGGCACTGACCCAGGACGTGACGGGGGTCCCCGCTGCCACAGGCCTGCCAGGGCAAGCGCTCTGCCCGAGGCTCCCCGGCCCTGCTCGCTCTCACCAATGAAGACCTGGCTCCAGGGCCCGCTGCCGGGCATGGGGTCCGAGCCGGCCCCTGGGTTCTGTGTCCCCCTCTACACGCGGACGCGTCCCCCCAGGCCTCCTGGGGTGTGGGAGAGGGAAAGGGGCAGGGGGCGGGCCCAGCCGGGGGTGGGGGGCTCGGCACGAACGTGGGTGTCCTATGCACAGCCCAGCAGCGGGCACCACAGGCAGTGCGGGTCAGCATGGTGGTCACCGGCAGGTCGTGAGGGCTGGGCGGCCTGTCCCCAGGCTAGGTGATTGGGAAGTCACCAGCCTCCCTGAGGCCCCACGTGCTCCTCTTTGAAGTCAGTCTACACCACAGGGTGTGTGAAGGAAGAAGAGCAGAGCCCGGGTCTAACAGCACAGCCGCTGCTGCCCCGGTCTCAGCCCCGGGAGGAGCAGGACCCAGGCCGGCGGGGGCAGCGCGGGGCGCGTGAGCGGTGACAGCTCAGCCTTCTGCCTGGGGCGTCCCGGCTTCCCACATGGCCTCCCCCGGTCTCAGTGGGCTGCAGCCAGAGGTCCGCACCACGGGACAGCCCCTTGCAGGGGCTCCCGGGGCAGCTGCCCTCGCCCGCCCCCTCTCCCCACCGTCTCTCCTGTAACACAGTGACTACACACAAGAGGAGCCTGGGAGAAGTGTGTGTATGTGTGCGAGCATGCGTGTGAGCATGCATGTGTGTATTGTGTGAGTATGTGTGTGAGCATGCATGTGTGTATTGTGTGAGTACGTGTGTGAGCATCATGCATGTGTGTGCATGCATGTGAGCATGCGTGTGTGTGAACATGCGTGTGCATGCACGCCCATGTGTATGTGTGCGTGCATGTGTGAGTGCGTGAGAGAGCGCTTGGAGGGAGGGAGGGTGGGAGGAGCGGGCAGATAAAGCGAATATGGCAAGTGTTAACATTTGGGGAATCTGAATGAAAGGTGTACGGGAATTCTTTGTACTTTCCTCGCAACTCTCCTTAAGTCTGAGATTTGTCAAAGTAAAACCTCAAAGACAGCCAGCCTGGGGAGGCTGGTGTGCGGACCACACGGCCGCACACACTGCTAGGGGCTGGGTCGGGGGCTGGGGGCCAGCCCGCCTGTACGGCGTCTGCAGGGGACCTGGGCCCGTGTGCAACCCGCCCCTTGCCACGGGGTCCCCGTTGGGTTAGGCGGGCCTCCGGGCTTCCTGGTGCCGGGTCTGTGTGGCGAGGAGGGTTCCTGGAGCCTGCAGGGGTAGCGGCCCCCATCCCCATCCCCAGGGCCTGGGCTGCAGCTCCCTGGCCAGGCCAGCTCAGGGGTGTTCTCTGCAAGCCCTCTCCAGAGCCCAGCCTAGAGTCGCTCCTGCAGCCCCAAGGTCTCTTCTGCAAACGGGGGGAGCCCACCCTCCCTGGGATGCTCTTCATCCCCGCTGTGCTGCCGTGGGCTGGTGCTCTGTGGAAGGTGAGGGGCCATGCTGGCCACACGCAGCCCTGCGAAGAACCTCTCCCACCCCCAGGATGGTCTGCTCTGCCCACCCCGTCCTCAGCTCCCAGGCCCTTCCTCCCCAGGGTAATGCCGGGGTGTTCATGGTCTGGAGGTGCGAGAACACTGCTGGACATGTTGCTGTTTGACTCAAGAAAGAACCGGATGATGTTAACAATCTACACCGGAGCCTGGTTTTGAGGCCGACATTTCTGCGTCAACAAAATGTTTTGCCTTTTGGGTGGGTCACTTCCTCCGGGAAGCCTCCCCTGATGCCCTTAGACTGGGTGTGATGCCCAGGACTCTTGTTTGCGTCAGCCCTGATCACTCACAGATGGAAGCTGTGTGTGTGCGTGAGTGTGTGTGTGCGTGGTCCCTGTCTTCATCCCAAAGTTTAAAATAATTTCTGGTAAATTAGTGTTCAGTTATTCGTTGAAGAATGAATGACTGTAGGTAATTCCTACTTTTCCTATCTTACTTACTCTTTACAGAGGAGATCCAGGAGTCCTGACATGGCTGAGCCCGCTGCACTTCTAGGACAAACACCCACACCGGGCGGCTGGGAGCAACAGACACACTCTCACGGTCGGGAGACAGAAGCCTGAAACCCGGGTGTCGGCAGGGTTGGTGCCGTCCAGGGCTCGGCTCTGGTCTCCCCTCCCCGGCTTGTAGACCTGTCACCTGATCGCCCCCTCTGCTGTCACATGGCCTTCTCTGTGTGTGTGTGTGTCCTCTCCTCCTCTTATAGGGACGGACGCCAGTCATCGGATTCACCCTGATCCAGTATGACCTCCCCTTAACGAATCCCATCTGCAAGCCCCTGTTTCCAAACAAGGTGGCCCCCACAGCTGCAGGGTGAGGACTTGGATACCTCCTTTGGGCGACACTATTCAAGCCACGACACCCTGTTGCCCGCTCTGGGGGTGGGATGGGGTCATGCTCACAGATGGAGCTGCAGAGCCCAGGGCCCTGTCCCGGGAGCCGGGAGTCAGGCCTGAGAGCTGGCTCAGCCACTTCCTGGAAGTAATCAGGCCGCGAGCCCGTAACCCTTCCTGCTGCGGGGGCTGCTCGGCCGGCAGACAGGGGAGCGTGAATGCGGGCCTCCCCCCGCCAAGCCACAGAGAGTCAGCTGCTGGCTTGACGCCACGGGCCTCCTCTGGAGAGCCGTCATTGCTCGAGAAGGGGGGCTGGGGCCCACCACTCACGGGGCCAACGGGGTCCTTTCCTGCTGGTGGCCCATGGGCCGGGAGCTGTGGGAGCACAGAGGGTGCTGGCGCTCAGAGGAGGGAGCTTGACGGGGACCTGGTGAGGGTGGTAAGCACAGAAGGCTTCCTGGAGGAGGGGGGCCGGCCAGAAGGATGTGGGTGCAAGTTGGGGTATAGAGTGGCAGGGGGAGGCTTACGGCAAAGGTGAGAAGAAGGTGTGGATGATCCGTCCGGGCGCTGAACGAGGGTGGCCCTGCCGATTTCGGAGTGCTGGGGGCAGACCTGGGGGATGGGGTCATGCACAACCTGGGGGCCTTCCTGCTCTTGGCGCCCAGGTCGGAGCCGTGGGAACTGAGTGAGGTGGGGGCAGACGAGAGGCCCCAAAGGGCCAGCCAGTCACTCAGCAGACATCTGTCAGTGCCTGTCTTGTGTTAGGGGCTGAGTTACTGCCTGGGGGGCGGCCGTGGGGACTCTGGCCCTTCCTCGGGCCTCCAGTTCCTGCATGTCCTCGGGGACTCCTGGCGTGCCCCATATGAGTGGTCCCTGGAGTTTGCCATGGTTCAAAATCACCCAGGGAAGTCAGGTTACCAACTGAAACCCCGAGTCCGTGAGCTGGGGAGAGCCTGCCGCATTCACTGAGTCCCAAAAGTGCTCCCTGCATGGAAATTTGGGGTTCTCCCCTGTCCCCACGGTGGGCAGACAGAGCAGGGAGGTGGCCGGACTGTAGTATTTAAACCATCTCTTCCCTGGACCACTGCGTGGCCTTGGGTAGGAGGTTTCACCTCTCTGGGTCTGTAGAGGGGACGAAAATGTGCCTGCCCCCGGGGGAATCCCAGGATTAAATATATGCAGAGCTGGGGTGTAAGAAATTCCCAACAAGGCCCGGCATTCTTTATACCTGCTGGTTGTGTGCAAGGATGGAGTCTTCTCCATCCTCGGCTGGGAGCCGTGGAGAAACACAGTACAGGGGGTGAGACATTGAAAGGTCCCGAGCAGGATGGAAGACCGGCTGCGGCTTTGACCAGCGGCCGGGGGGAGGGGGGCCTTCGAGAGGATGATGTTTCAGGAAGACACGACGGAGGTGCGGGTGAGCCACATAGAATGTTCTAGAAGGGCTCTCCTGGCATGCACTGGCCAGTACAGAAGTTTCCAGGGCTGCACCAAGGCCAGGGGCTGGAGCAGAGTGGGGTGGGGGCTGGCCATGTGGCTGCTGGTGACCTGAGCGACCACTGCCAGGGACGTTCACCCCAACTGGAGGGTTTGCTTGAGGAACGCCGCTGATCCTCCAGCCAAAACCCACTTGCATCATTTTGCACCTTTAAGAAGACACTTAAGAAGACACTGGGGGCACTGGGCTGGGGACTGCCCATCAGGACGCTGTGGGGGCCAGACCAGTGTGACAAGCCGGCAGATCTGAGAGTGATGGGAAGGGGCAGTTAGCAGGATTTGCTGACAGATGGATGCGGGCAGAAGGACAACAGTGTCGCCAGCCTTTGGGGCTGGAGCAAGGGAAGGGACGCAAGGGCTTTGGGGAAGGTCTCGGGCGGGTGCTGAACATGCGGAGTCAGAACCGCTGGGATGAGACGCTGTTAGACACCCAGTTGGCCCATCCAGGTGGGGACATGGGCCTGGTGGTTAGGTCCGGCTCCGGAGGGCTTGGCCACCAGCAAAGCACCAGACCAGCAGCTTAAACAAGTAGCTCCTCAGCTTCGGGAGGCTGGGAGTCCGGGATCCAGGCGTGGGCCGGCTGGTTCTTCCGAGGTCTCTCTGCCTGGAGTGTTGACACCATCTTCCCCGCTGTGTCCCCACGTGGCTGTCCCTCTGTGTGCATCTGTGTCCTGATCTCCTCTTTTTATAAGGGCCCCCATCATAATGGACCAGGACCCTAGTGACCTCATTTTGTCTTGATCGCCTCTTTCAAGACCTGACCTCCAAATACAGTCCCATCTGAGGTGCTGGGAACAAAAACTTCCACATAGAAATTCGAGGGGACACAGTTCAGCCCATCACAGAAGCGAACACTCGTGAGTCTGGCGTTCGGGAGAGAGGTCTGGCCTAGAGGTCAAGGGCTGTGAATGGGGATGTGTCCCACATGGTGTGATCCTGCCCGTTTCTAAAAGGAAGGTGTTGATGGGGACCTGGCTCCCAGGTGGCCGCACCCACAGCAGGTGTGAGGGTGAGCAGGGCCCGGAGGGGCCGCGGCAGGTCCTAGGGCCCCAGGCCCAGAGATGCAGCAGCCGAGCTCTGTGCTCAGAGCGCTCCATGCCCGACCTCGAGCCTCCCCACCTGCTCCGGGGCCAGACCGCTCCTGCGATCCACCATCAGCGTGATTTTCTCTGACCAGCGCCGTGGGCTACTTCTAAGAACTTAACCAGCAAATCTGTCCGGGGGGGCGGGGGAAGAGCTGTGTACGCTTTCCTTAATGAGGGGCTGTCTGACACGCCCGCGTCATTAACGACAATCAGCCTGTTATTCATTTATGTTCTGGCTCTTAAAGGAAAATCTATATGTGCAGAGACCGTGAGGGATCACCTTGCCGCTCATTTGCTTCCCAAACCTATCTGAATTATTCAGGCCAACTAATGAATTTGTCTTGTCCAGTGTCTTACCCCGTGTCTAGACACACTGCAGAAAGTTAATAGCAGAGTAAATCCTGCAGCCGAGAATAGCTGTACATAATTATGTCCTTTCCTAAAGAGGCGATTTCCTGGCGCTGCCCGGGCCATGGGGCAGGACGTGTGGACATTTGCATATTTCTCACCGTGACAGATGTGCGGGGAAATGCTTCCTGAAGCCACTTGAGGTTGATTCCAGGAACATTTCCAGGAAGAGCTTACTGTCCTTCCCAGGGAAGAAATGTTGCTGCTGCATAGGACCACAGAAAAGCGGGCGGGTCCTGAGCCTGATGGGGCCGCAAGCAGCTCTGGGGGCACCCCGGTAGGGGGTCCCAGGTTCCTCCCCTGCTCTGGGAGACCACGGCGTGTCCTCGCTCCCCCATCACGTCAATCCGCAAGCATGAGTGTGCAGGCAGGAGCGTGAGAGACTCACGGTCCAGTGCTCCCCGAGGATCAGGCAGAGGCCAGCACTTCTGAGATATCCAGAAGTCTCTCAGAGCAGCTCACGATGCAGGAACCACCGCAGGGGGCCATCTTGGCCTCTGCACTTCTGCAGTGGCCTGGAAGGAGTCCAGGATCCTGGGCCAAAGGCCCAAGTCCAAACCCCACACCCACTACTTGTTAGCTATGGGGTCCAACACAATGGGTGTTATGGGCTAAATTATGTCCCTCCCGCCCCCAAATTCATAGGTTGAAGCCCCTAGTACTTCCAAATGCAACCATGTGTGGGCAGGAGGCCTTTATATCGGTGACTAAGGCAACATGAGGTCACGGGGTGGGTGCTGAGCCAATATGATGGGCATCCTTACAGGTAGAGGAGATCAGGACACAGACGGGCCCAGAGGGACGACCACGTGAGGACACGGGGAGAGACGGTTGTCTACACGCCAAGCAGGGAGGCCTCCGGAGAGCCGACCTGCCCGCGCCTGGATGCCGGACCTCCAGCCTCCGGAACGGGAAGAAGGTAGATTTCTGTTCTTTGAGCCTCCAGCCTGTGGACATTTGCTATGGAGGTCGACCCAACACAGTGGGCACCCGAAGCCCAGCCTGGGGCTCACAGCTGCCTGTGAGGTCAGGCAAGCCGTGGACACACCTTGTGGGGTGTCTGGGGTGTTCTGAGGTCATTCCCTTGGACACGAGATGTGTGGTCTGCCAACACCTTCCCTGCCATCCCCCCCCTCGGTCCGAGCCCGACGGCCTCTCCAGGCTACAGTTCAAACCCCGGTGCCCCTCTAACTGGATCGACGCTGGGCCCAGATGAGTCAGGGGCTCCAGGCTGGCGAGACGCTCCCCAGCCCGCACTAGCCCAGCGCTGTGATTTCACTCAGCCGGTTAAGTGGAGCGCTCACCTCCTAATTGCTGTAATGGTGTTCGGGGAGGGCAATAAGGGCTTGGCTAATCAGGGGTGAGCCCGCAGAGGTCTATGTCGGGGTCCCCCCGCCCCATTGCCTGCCTGCTAATGATGGAGGACAGGCTCCCCCGCGGGCCTGCAGGCAGTCAGGCCGGCTGGGAGGGTAGCCTGGGCTGCCAGGCTTTCATTGGGCTCCCGGTCCCCCCGTTTCCTGGCTGGGGGCTACAGGCCTCCCGCGTGCACACGTCCATGCATTTAGTGCAGACTCTGGCTGGGCTGCTAGGAGCCCCGCGCTGGGCAGACAGCTTTGCATATGTTGACCCGATCTTCCTGACGGTCCTGGGGAGTCTTACCCTATTTCATAGATGATACAAACCAGGCAGGCGAGGGGTGGGGGGATGGGAACTCAGGAAGGTGTAAGTGAGGAGGAGCCGTGCTCGGAAGTGACGGGGCTGCTCCCCACCTTCCAGCCCACCGCCCACCTGCCCGGCATTCTCACCTGGGCCCAGGAGCAGTCAGCATGCTCAGTGTGCTGGAGGGGGGCAGCTGCAGGGGTGCTGGGCCTTGGAAGCTGCATTGGGAGGCCTGGGCTCTGAGCCCCGCTTGTGACTGCGGTTCCAACCTCAGGGCCTTTGCCCATGCCTGCCGCACCTAGGAGCTCACAGGCCCCTCCTCAGAGACTGGCCTTGACCGCCCCTCAGCACATTGGCCCATGTGTCTTCTTTGATTGCTCATTGCTGGTCTTCTCCCTCCAACAGCACAGTTCTGCCCAAGCCGCCCTCCCTGGCTCTCCACCAAACCCCAGGGCCCAGTGCATGCCCGGCATGCAGACGCCCATGCGGGGCGAGCTGCGGGCATGCTCGTCACTGCCGCACACCCTCCCTGCTGACCGACTTAGCGCCCTGTCCAGTGAGGGCTCCAGGGTGGAGCTGAAGTCATGTCAGAGGAGAGGCTTCGTGGTGAGAAACCCAGGGAGCTGCGGTCCACGACGTCAGCAGAAGCCGGGCCCTGGCCCCCAAGACGCCGAAGCACCCCGACCTTAGCCCCCAGACCTCCAGAGATCCTCGCTTTCACCCACCTTCCCATTATCAGAATGAATTCTTAGGGTGATGCTGGTCCTCTCTCATAGGTTTCTGTCAGTAATCTATATGCTCCAAAATGTCTCTGAGACACTCAGATAGAAGATGCTATGTAACTGTTCCCTTTTGTGTTTGCTGTTCTGTCGAAGCAGTCACGTTTCGTGTGCCCAGCGTCAGCTGATAGGACCCAGCCCAGACCCAAGAGCTGACAGCTCCTCGGGCAAAATCTCCAAGGCTGCATTTGGTCATCTCACCTACTGATGCTGAATTTAGGATTTAATTTACCTTTGCTTTTCCAAGTTTTCAAACACCTATCAGGGTCTCAAAGCTTTTTAAAAAAATAGAGATAGACAAATAGTTTTATAAAAGCAATTTTAAAAATTCCTAAGCATTTCTCACCATCCTAGGCATAAAGTAGGGAAGGAGAAGAGAAGGAAGTCATAACAAAGTGTTTATAGAGGGAGGGGCAGGTGACCGTGCCCCTAGGACCAGCACTAGGGGCAGGCGGAGGTGGAGAAAGCCAGAAAGGGCCAGGAGGGCACCGCAAAAGGGCTAAGGGACAGAGAAGCACCTCAAACACGTCTGTGCCTTGGAGGGGCCCCTCGCAGCTGAGAGGTGAGCCTGATGGGAAAGGCGCTCCTGGCAGAGCGCCCGGGCTGCATGTGTCCTTCCCGAGCTGCCTTGAGTTTGGAGAGGAACGGCTGAGGCCGTGGGTGGGAGGCCAGGTCTGGGCCAGGAGAGTGGAGAGGACTCACCAGCACATGTGAGTTTTAGGGAGCGCTGTCCACCAGTGCTGCCTGGGCCCCAGAAATAGGGGACTTGGAGGTGCGTGTGTCATGTCTCCCTGCACTTCCTTCACCGGCAGAGTCCGGGGCGACCCCTCGTGCCTTGTTCCAGGCTCTGTGCACGGCAGGGCTAAGAGTCACACGCTCGGGGCTGCTCTTTGTGGGCTGGGAGGCTCCTTCGTCTGGGTCCCTCTGCCAGGGGGAAGTGGATCGGCGTGGGGAGGGGGGTTTACCTGCATGACCTCGCTCATGCTCACAGTCACCCAGCAAGGAGATGCAGCCCAGCCCGCCTAAGGGGGAGAGCCAGGCTCCAAGCGGCCGTTCCTCACAGGGGCTGCAGGGCTGCCGGACCCTGCCTCCTGACATCTCCCGCACACTCCGTGCCCAGGAAACGTGAGCGAGTAAACAGATGAATGAGCAGCATGTCTTCCTGCATGTGGCTGCAGAAAGCAGGTCTTATTTAATTAATGACCGTCTCTGTAATTGCTGTTTCAATGCATGCCGCATGCCGCCGTCTGTGATGGGCTTTCTAGACCATTTTGGCGCCAGTGGCCTAATGTGGGTGCGCTGTGCCTGCGTGCCGAGGGACCCAAGTGCTTCATCCATCAACCGGGCCCCCTCCTGCCCCAGCCATAGCAGATCAATACCTGCTCCCACACCGAAGCCCATCCCTCAGCCCACCCTGCATGCCGGCGCCACCCTCCATGCACAGTGGGATTCTCTCGAGAGGTGGGCATTTCCCCTGAGCTGGACTCTCAGGTGGGCCAGCTTCCTTGGCCTGGGGAGGGGTTGGGCATGTGACCCCCACTGTGATCTGACCCCTGCCAGCCTCTGGGGTCTGGCCTTTCTCAGCCCCAGCGCCCCCCCCCGCCCCTGCCACACACACCTTCCCCCTTGTAGAGATGTGCAGGTTCCTGGGGCTCAGCCCTCCACTCCCAGTCTCCGGGGAAGTCCCATTCATGCTTCCAGACTCTGCTTCCCCATGCTGGAACTTTGTGCTCCCATGGGGGTGCACCTGTCCTCAAGGGGGAGGCTGGTCACCCCACCAGCTCTTATCTATGACCGTCTGTGTGTCTGTCCCCCATCAGGCCCTCAGCAGCCTCATCCTCTTGGAGCCCTTGGTGCACTGGATGGGGCTGAGTAGACAATGAAGCAAACAAACGTGTGTGCTGGGCTGAACTGTTTCTCCCCAAAAGATGTGCCGTCTGAACCCTGGTGCCGGTGAGGAGGACCTTATTTATTTAAATCATTTATAGTTGTCCCTGGTTTTCATATCTGTTAAACAGGATCCACACTACTCACTCATTCAACAAACCTTTATTGAGCACGTATTACACGCATGGTCCTGATCTGGGCACAGTATTCAGCAATGAAAGAGACCAGTAACAATCCCCGCCCTGTGGACTTTTATATCCTGGGGTAGGCAAACACAACACAAAAAATCGGGGATATAAATACTGTATCAGACTGTGACAAGCCATGGAGAATAGGGAGGCAAGGGGGATGAGGCATGATGGGAGAGTGAACGTTTAAATGGGTCCCTGGGAGAGCCGTCCTGAGAAGGTGGACTTCATGTGGGCAGCCCTGGGGAGGTAAGGGTGCAGCCTTCATGGGTAAGCATTTCCAACATCACCAGGAAGATTAAACCATGTAATTCTTGTGAAAGAGTGTGTAAATCATGTAAATAAATGAAACAACCCCCAAAGCTGATGAAAGCCTCTGCACATTGCAGTCTCTGCACAGGGTAAGGGAGTTTGTGGTGAAGACAGCACCCTCCCAGGACAAAACCATGCACTTCTCAGAAGGCTGAAGGACACGAGCTAACCAATTACGCCTGCTTTCCCCGCGGCATTGCTGATTCGAGGCTGGGGTAAGAAAGAGTGCACATGGGTCTGTCCCAGGAAGAAGGTCCTCCTGAGAGGGGGACAGCCAGAGAACCCACGAGAGCTTCTGGTGTCTTGCTGGAGTCACAGAATTGGAGGCTTTGGGGGTTCAAAGACATGGACTGCTTCTTCCTCAAGATTTTGCCAGCTTCTGACACTGCCTGACGGAGGGGGGAGGGAGGTTCAAAAGCTAGGCTAACACCTCTGAAGAGAAGAACAGAATTGTCCTCAATCCTACGGGTCTAAGTAGGCAAAGATATGCCAGGATGAGAGTCAGTGAGCACAGGGAGCTTTCCACTGACGATCTGGAGGGCTTCCCTGGAGCGGCAGGGGAGCCAGAGGGAGGCTGACCCTTACCAGACCTGATGCTCAGACTGATGCACACCTGCCCCTTAGGGGATCAGCCCCACACTCTGTCTGCCAAACAGAGGGAATGAGGAACTCTCAGGTAAGAAATAAAGTCACCTGGAGCCACTAGAATTTGTATATACAATATCTGCCAATAAATGAAAATTTATTAGGATCCAAGAGATAAAGACATGTGAAAGAAAGCCAAGAGGGATGAGACAGACATTAGAAACAAAAAAAAACCCCACTGTTTATCCAAGTTCTGGAGTTAGCTGGAAAGTACTTTATACAACAATAATTAATATATGCTCGAAAAGAGTAAATTGGGGAGTAAATCCATTTTAAAAAGGAGAATTTCAACAGAGAATTTGAATCTATAAAAAACAAACAAATGAAAAAATCTAGAGATGAAAAAAATCTCAAATTAATAACTCAATAGATTGATTTTATAGCAGGGTAGACACAACAGAAGGTGGGATTTATGAAATGGAAGGTCAAGGAAGAGTAAGTAAATTCTAGCACACAGAAGAAAATAAGAATGAAGCTGCACAGAAGAGCACAAAGGGCATGCAGGACACCTTACAAATCTCTAATCTATTTGCAGCTGGAACCCCAGAAGGAGAGAAGAGAGAGAACATGGGGCAGAAGAAAGTTGGAAGAAATAGTGACCTAGAATGTTCCAAAATAATTTAAAGAAATAAACCCACAAATTCAAAAGGCTCTGCCCACCAACTTCAAGCAGGAGAGATTTAAAACCACAGCAAAACCAAAAACGAAAAAGCAGTATGCTTGGGCACATGAGAGTACAATCACTGGGAAGCAAAGAGAAAACCTGGAAAGCATCTGGAGGGGAATCAATACGTCACACATGTCACTTTCAGGGTAACAGTTATGAGGAATGGCTTCTCAAGGGACACGTGGACTGGGAGACAGCAGAATGGACCCCTCAGAGCACTGGTGGAAATTACCTGCCCACCTTGGATTCTATACCCAGACAGAGTATCCTTTCCAAGGAGTGTGAAATGCATGCTTAGACAAATAAAAACAGTTGCTTTCTCTGTTGCTGGCATTCAAAAAAATAGTAAAAAGGACACTGTCAGCAAAGGGAAAACCATCTAACTAAAGCACATGAAAACAGGCAAGAATGAAGAGTGAAGAAAGGTAAACACGTTCGTAAATGCAGGTGAATATCAGCTGTTCAGAACAACAGTAATGATGAATTATGGGGCTTAAAATATACGTATATATCAAGGGCAGGACAATGATAATATGAAAGATGGGAGGAATAAATGCACCCCAAATGCTCTAAGGTTCTTAAATTATCAGGCAGTGGTGAAAGACATGGTTCCTATTCGATCATCAAGAGTGTGTTTTAGGGCGCCTGGGTGGCTCAGTTGGTTAAGCAACTGCCTTCGGCTCAGGTCATGATCCTGGAGTCCTGGGATCGAGTCCCGCATCGGGCTCCCTGCTCAGCAGGGAGTCTGCTTCTCCCTCTGACCCTCCCCCCTCTCATGTGCTCTCTCTCATTCTCTCTCTCAAATAAATAAATAAAATCTTTAAAAAAAAAAAAAAAAGAGTGTGTTTTAATCTCTAGGTCGCCACAAATGCTAAGGTAGTAGATGGAAACGGGATAATAATGGTTAAAAAAAAAAACATTAATTCAAAGAAGGCAAGAAAAGAAAGAAAAGAAGGGACAAATAGAAAACAAATGTCAGATGATAGTTATAATCCAACTGTATCGGTATTTACATTAAATGTAAATGGAGTAAACAGTCTAAGTAAAAGTATAAGATTGTCGGACAGGATAAAACCGTTCGCAAGCCACACATCCTACATGGGAGGAAGTTACTCCTCCCTAGCGCAGATCTCAGATTCATGCCCATGATGGTCTTCGTCCATCTCTAAGTCCTGTCTGAGACACTACCCTCCTTGGATATCACCAGACACACCAGGATGTGCAGAGAGCTGGTGTCTGTCTTCACTCATGCCATTTACTTCGCCTGGCATGTCCCGTCCCTGGCTGTGTCCCAGCCCCAAATACACACACATGTGCTCTGTTTCATGACTTGAGGCCCGTATCATGTGAGCGCACACTCCACCCAGCTTTCCATCACCCTCTGCTGTGCTCCCCACCACTCTTCCCATGTCGGCCATTGTCCCCATGAGGGAACCGGTCAAGAGAAGGAGCCACAAGTGTCCCTTTGTTGCAACTGGATGTCTGGGCAGGGATCATGCAAACACCTGTCAGCCGTACGCCCTGCTAAGACTAGTAAGGCTGAGAAGTGAGACACAGTAAGAGTGACAAGGCCAAGATCACTGGGCACTGGACAGGTGCCAGGCGCTGTGCTATGGGCTTCTCGTGCCCTATGTTATTTCGTCCTGAAAAGAACTCCACGAGGCAGGAGCCATGATCGAACATTGTCCGGAAAAGGAAGCTGACCAGGACTGATGGCTAGGAAGCACTCTGCACTTACAGTCTAGTAAGGAGACATGCATTTAACAAGTAAAGATTGGGGAGGCATAAGAGAGGTCTGCGGGCTGGGGGAACACAGGACAGGGGCACCTAGCCTAATCACGGGAGTCTTGGAGGGCTTCTCTAGGAGGCAGTGTTTACGCCCGGACCCAGAGGATGGATGCATAGGAGCTGGAGGGGTGAGTGTGGAGGGCATTTCACATGGCGGGAGGGACTTGTGTGCAGCCACAGAACCAGCCGGGCAGAGTCTGCAACATGGACGGAGCTGCCGCAGGACTCCTGTAGTCAAGTCAGAGCGAGGAGCAGGAGGTGAGAGTGGAAAGTAGCCAGGAAGGTGTCATCAGTGCCCTTGTCATTCCAGGGGCTGACCCAGTGAATGACCCAAGAGCCAAAGCAAGCCCGCCAGTGCCCCAGCCCCTGACAGATCACACCTGGTTGGATGCAAGCTTTTGACCTCATTTCCAGGCATTCGGAGTTGGGCAGCAGGGCCTGGTCACAGGACGAGGGACGAGGGAGGGACCACGTGCCAGGCCCTCTACATGCACTTGACACCCCACACTTAATGCAATTCTCTCTCCAGGTCCTGAGGCTAAGTTATCACAGATGAGGGCGCGGAGGCTCAGGGCAGCCCAGCCCTCCTGACACATAGCCCAGAGCTGCCTGCCAGGCTTCCCGGCTCCAGTCCCCACCCCGGCACCAATGTCCCACCTCCTGCCATTGCTCAGTTCCCCGGCTGAGTATGGACCACCAGGGCCAACAGTCCCTGCTGTTTTGTGGGCTCCTTTGGGTCCGTGAGGCCTACCGCTCTGCCCCCTTCATGCTGACCGTTGCCACGAGACTGTGCTGTGTTTTCTGAGCGGTCAACTCCTGTGAGCAAATGTGCTTCCCTCCTCCGAGCCATCTGTCCCCTGCCCCCAAGTCACTGTGGATACTCAGACAGAAATGGCTCGTATCCCTCCACCCACATCACCAGGTGTGCAGAAATGCGAGTTAATTCCAAGGCAATTAATCCCATTAACAAACAGTGATTCACAGCCTTCAACCGGGAGGCCACCTTCATTACAGAGCGTTAAGCAGGGTAGAGAAGCGCTTCCTTAACCCTACATGACGCATGCTGGCTGTGGCCCGGACACCCCGACTCCAGCAGGTTAAAATGTGCCCCAGAAATTAGCGGCTCCCCCCATCCAGCCACAGTGCCCCGTGCCCACATATGACCCTTCTGCATTGCCGGGTACCCACGCCGGGGCGCAGCCCACGGAAGGTCTTGGGTGGCAGCCCATACGTGTGTCCACTCAACGTTCAGGGGACGTCAGCAGCCCACGGCTGATTGGGAGCGATTGTTTTCAGCACGGAGTCAGCCGGGGACGGAGTTATCAAACTGTTAACTGTGCTTATTGCAAATCACTTTAATGATGTGTTAACATTTAATTAGATCGCTACCGAACGCTTCAGATAACACGTCCAGCCCCTGGACCTGACCAGCAGAGCAAAAGGAGTCGCAGGAAGCGGGACTCCCACCCCCGGCCCAGCCCAGCCCCATGTCCTGGGCTCAGAGCTCCTTTGCTGGGCGAATTCCTCGGCACCCACTTTCCGTCTCTGGGAGCCTCATGACACGGGTGGAGCTGTTGTCGAAATCTCGCCCCTCCCGGGAAAGAGAGGCCTGCTGTCCTGCACCCGGCCAGTCCGAATTGTGTGTCTGCCGCCTGCAAGGTGCAGGGTCTGATGCCAAGCGGAGCACAGACATGGAGGGCGGAGGCCCCTCCCTAAGAGGGCAGGGGAGCAGAAAGAGGGAAGAAAACCTCTATTCCAGCGTGCCAGGCCCTGTGCTGGGTGCATCCCCGCCCTCACTCTGGCTGCTGAGCAGGGAAGGCAAACAGATGGAAAAACAGAGGCTCGGAGAAGCGGTCCCTTAGTCTGTGCAAGGTTTGGGAGGGGAAAGGTCACGGGTAAGACGGCCGCTCCGACGAGCTGGGGCCGGTGAACAGGAGGCCTGGAACCTGGGGCTACGGAGTGTGGATTCTGTGTTTCAGGAACCACGAAAGGGCTTTGGGGCAGAAGACATTCCAACCCATGTCCGAAGATCTTAAGTAATAAAATAACCATTAAGTCCGTAATTTGGAAATAGGAAACCCAGGGGTGTGTGTATCACGCACACAGATGTGTGTGATGCCGTGTGGAGCAGGCCTGGGTGTGGCCACGAGAGGCACACGCCTCCTTCTCGGTGGTTCGCAGGTCAGAGCCCCAGTGGGGTTGGGAGGGCGCCCATGAGAATCTGTCTCTCTGTGTCTCAAACACACACAAGCGCATCCGTGCACACAGACATGCAGGTGCACACATGCATGCCTGTACACGCGTGTGCACGCTCACACACGCTGTCGCCGGCACAGAGAGGGCGACACTCGGGCCCTCTCCACGTGTTTGCCTCCGGAGACGGAGGGGCCCGTGAGGCCCGTTGGCCTCGCCACCCCTCTTCCTGGACACAACTTGGACGAATGCCCATTTTCAAAGGATGTGCCGCAGGCCCTGCCGCTCTGCCCCCACGGGGCCGGGGCCCGGCACCTCCACCGGGAGGCCCAGGCAGCAGCTGCGCTCAGAGCTGGCCGGCCGCCCCAAGAAAACTCCATGACGTGACGCAACCAGACAGGCGCAAGGAACAGGCCCCGCAGTCATGTAAGATGCAGGAGAAATTCCCCGGTCCGGGCTGCTGCTGAGCCATGGCAGGGGTAAGCGCAGGGAGTCCCCGACCCGGGGCGGGTTAACCCCACCCCTGCGTAACAAGAGCCTCATTATCTGGAGGAAGCTGAAGGCTTAGGCGCGTCCTGTGAGTGGCACAAATCTTGTAGGGGGTGTAGGGAATCGTGTGAGGTGGTGCCACGTGGCCTCCCAGAGTCAGCCCGGCCCACTGCCCAGATGGAAGCTTCCAGATGAGTCAGTCTGTGGGAAGAGAGCAGGCGGGTTTGTTCATCGGGCCCCAAAGCCTCGGGCAGCCTGGGGGATGATTGACCTGGAGTGAAATCGGGCATCCTTAAGCTGGAGAGCCCTGGGTTGCCCGACAGATTCCACGTACGGGTCATCTCCCCGAGACAGATTAAGCGCGGTGGTGCCCCTCTGCCCTGCGGGGGCGGGAGCCCAGCGCTGTCCCGGCCTGCTGCTGCCTCCCACACGGCCGTGGACAAAGGGAAGGCAGTGGAGGCCGGGACTTCAAAACTGGCTCGTCCTGGCCAAGCCCCTTTGAGTGAACCCTTGCTTTCCTCACCCTGAAAATGGGCATAATAATGGCATCGCCTCCTTGGAACTGGCTGGGAGAAGGGGCTCGGGAGGGCCCGGGAGGCCACGCGGCACTGTCCCTGGGCACTGCCACCATTCAGTCCACCAGCAAAGAGGCCCACATTCCCCAAGCCACCCCCGCACATGCTCAGAGGAGCTTAATGATTTGTTTGCTCCAGACCCACAACATGCTGCCCTTTTGCTCCACTCAGAGGACAGAAGACCTTCACTTCACTCCCTTTGTGCACAGAGGCATTGTCTTACATGTGTCCTAACCCACCTCGCACACACATGGGACCCAGGGGGCAGCTGGGGGACCCAGGGCTTCTCCACCACAAACAGAAGGTGCATCTGAGTGTTGGCGCCATAGGGCACCACGAAGCCAGGCCATCGGGGCCTTTTTCTTCTTCTTCTTTTCCTTGATGCTACTGATTAGTGGTGAGTGTCACAGAAGGTCTGTGTTGGTGTGGACGTGGAACAGTGGCACCCTCTACATGGCTGGTGGGTCCAGCCCTGTGGAAGACAATCTAGCATTATCTCCTGATGGTGGCAAGTCCTCAACCCAGCGATTCCATCCCAGTTGCACGGCCTGGAGAGGCCCGCGTTGGAGCGTAGCACCACTCACGGTGCTTCCAAACCGGGACCACCGCTGTCCCTCTGCAGGAATGCACACCACCCACCTGCATCCGCGGAGATGAGTCCTTGCAGGGCAGTGAGGAGTGAGGAGAGCGAGTTGCTGGAGAATGTAGTTCCTGGGTCTTTTCTTCCTTCCCTGGGAAGTCACATGTCAGAGCCTGGGGACTTCACTGCTCCCTATATGTGACTTGCAGTGCCATCCTGTGGGTAGAGGATCCAGCCACCCCTTCTCAGGTGTCTGATGAGTGTTGGCCAGTGGAACACGAGCAGACGTGACATGTGCTATGTCCAAGCAGATGCTTTCAAGAGTGGCTGCATAACGTCTCCCTTCTGAAAGGCAGAGAGCCAGCGATCTAGCAGAGACTGAACCAAAGCCTAACAGACTGAACATTTACAAGTTCTCTTGAATCCACTGAAAAGCAGAAGTTGCAAAGCAACCAGCTGTCCCAAAATCTAAGGAGAAACAAGCACCTGCAGAGAAAGATGAGATGTGAGCCCTTACATCTGCCCAGGACTGGGGCTTAATCAGAATGAAAGAGACCGTCCCATTGTCACCCAGGGCCGGCTCCCAGGCATCAAATAGCAAGTAGCAGCAGGATACTTCTGGGGGTGGACAAGAGTCTGCTCCTCTTTGAAGCCCATTGCACAAGGGAGACCAAGAGTTGAGAATGGGTCAGACAATTAAAAACAACAAACACTCTGGCAAACCAGCCCAGCAATCCCCCCCCCCCCCCCCCCCCCCCCCCGCAAAGAAACAAAACAAAACCCCAAGCTGTGGGAGAAGAATTTGAGGCTTTCAGGGCACTGAAGGTAACCATAGCAACAAGAAGCTTCCAGCCCAGCCCAGTTCCCAACCAGTTAACTTAAGTTCCACGTTATCGGCCTATTAGAAGGAGGGCTGTGCCCATTTCGAGGCATGAAAAGAGTTTTCCTCTCCTGTTGGCTTTCAGCAAAAAAATATGAGGTGTCTAAAAAAGCAAGAAAACAGCACAGTCCTGGACTCCTGTGTCTACCTCGGGATGTATAGAGAAAGAGAAAGAGCTTTGCTCCCACCTCTACCCCAAAAAGGAGCCAGGCTGATCTCAAATTAGTTTTTTCCCATGTCCTTCAAAGAGCTGAGGTCACAGAGCAACCAACTGTCTCAAAACCTAAGGTGAAATCATGCCTGTAGGGAGAGGGGATGTGAGCACACATTTTCCCAGGGAAGATGCAGTTGGACATCAGTACAAAGAGCAGTAGGGATAAGAGACAGGCTGGCAAAGGCAGGTGCAGGAAGCACAGTGTCAAACCCTGACAGGTTCTAGAATTTGGAGGAGTCTCCATCTTCTACAAGCTCTTTCTTGCAAACCCCACCAAGCACTCAAAGAAAAGTCTGGAGGAGGCCCAAAGATGTGCACATTGTGGTGGTTTGGACCTGGTGGGAAGAACTGCATTTGGAAGGGCAAGAAATACCACAGGTCCTTCTCCCCAAGTCACCATGGAACCAGGACAGGGCATTAGCCAACACTCATTGCAGCTAACCAAGGGAAAATGGTGGGAGGAGACCCTACTCCTGGGGGAGGGACAGCACTAAGGGTTGAGCCCACAACTGCAGTGGGGCGACAGGTAGAAGAACAGAGAACCAGGGACACATGGACCTGAGACAGGCTCTCAGGGCAGCATCGAGCACACACCTACCACCTCCTGCCAGCTCACCAACAAGATCTGAACCATAAGTAAGCAGATCAAGGTTGGGAGAGGGAAGGGAGGGGCATAGAGAACCTCTCTAAGGTACAGTGCAAAAGGAAGACCTGAAGTTCAGAACCAGACACATGTTGCTAAACAGAGCCTGTCTCTACAGCAGTTTGAAGCTCTTAAGAGTAATCACAGCAGCACAAATCTCCAACCAGCCCAACCCATAACTGGAGTAACTTAAACCCCCACTCTACAGGTCTAGCAAAAAAGGAGGTGTGCCCACAGAAGCTGTATGGCTTTTCACAAACAATTCTGAGGCATACAAAAGGACAAGAAAAACAAGACACATTCAAAGGAGACAAAGCAAGCATCAGAAGCAGACTCAGATATGACGCAGGTGTTGGAACTGTCTGACAGGGAATGTAAAATAACTGTGAGTAGTATGTTGAAGGCTCTGATGGAAAAGGGAGGCAACATGCATTATTAGTTATTTCAGTAGAGAGGTGGAAACTCAAAGGAAGAATCAAATGGGAATGCTCAAAAGGAAAAACATGGAAAGAGAGAGCAATAATGTCTTTAGTGGGCTGATCCGTAGATGCTACACAACTGAGCAAAGAATACCCAATTTGAACACATGTCAAAAAAGTTAACCACACTGGAAAAAATAAAAGAATGAAAATAAAGCTGAATAGAACATACAAGAGCTGTGAGATGATATAAAACATTGTAACATATGCATAATTGGAATCCCAGAAGAAAGAAGGAGCAGAAGAAATGTTTATAAAAATGACAGCAAAGAATATCCTGCAATGAATGACAGACACCAAAATGTAGATCCAGGAAGTTCAGAGAAGGTGGAGAGGGATGAGCAGGTGGAGCATGGCGGGTGTTTAAGGCAGTGAAGCTACTTTGCATGACACTATAGTGGTGGTTAAGTGCCTTTACACAGTTGTCCAAGCCCACAGAATGTACAACACCGAGAGTGACCCCTTAGGTAAACTATGGACTTTGGGCGGTTATGATGTGTCAGTGGAGGTAGATGCTTAGTAACAAATATCCCCCTCTGGTGAGTGACATTGATAGTGGGGGAGGCTGAGCACATGTGGGGCAGGCGTATATGGGGAATTTCTGTACCTCCCTATTAATCTTGTTGTAAACCTAAAACTGCTCTAAAAAAGTTTTAAAAAAAAGGACAGAGATGGGGCACCTGGAAGTCTCAGTCGTTAAGCATCTGCCTTTGGCTCAGGTCATGATCCTAGGGTCCTGGGATCAAGCCCCACATAGGGCTTCCTGCTCAGCGGAAAGCCGGCTTCTTCCTCTCCCACTCCCCCTGTTTGTGTTCCCTCTCTTGCTGTGTCTTTCTCTGTCAGATAAACAAATAAAATCTTAAAAAAAAAAAAAGACTGAGAAAAGAACCTCAGAGAACACCAGCAAGCATAAATACCAAAACCCAAGCAGACAAACAAACAAAACCACATCTAGGCGGGTTGTACTCCAACTGCTGAAAACCAAAGACAAAGAGAAAATATTAAAGTGAGCCAGAGGGGAAAAAGAAGGTTAATATACAGAAGAATAAAGACACAATTCACAATAGAATTCTCACCAGAAACGCTGTGAGAACAAGAAACAATGGAGTGGATCTTCAAAGTGCTGAAAGAGTGAAAAGATGTCAGCCCAGAGAAAAGTGCCTTTGAAGATGAAGGGGAAACAACAACCTTCTCAAATGAGCAAAAATTGAGGAAAGCCGTTTTTTAAAAGATTTTATTTATTAGAGAGAGAGAGCACAAGCAGGGGGAGCAGCAGAGGGAAAGGGAGAAGCAGGCTCCCCTGCAGGGAGCCTGACTCGGGGCTCAATCCCAGGACCCCAAGATTAGGACTTGAGCTGAAAGCAAACGCTTAACTACTGAGCCACCCAGGTGCCCTGAGGAAAGACATTTTGAGCAGACCTATGCAAATGCTAAAGAAGTTCTTCAGGTGGAAAGGCCCTGATATTAGACTGAAATTCAGATCCACACAGGGAAGTGAAGAGTGCCGTGGGAGCAAGTGATGGTGAAATTATGCTCATTCCTCCAACTTTGAATTGCTTTAAAAGATACACCATCTAAAACAAAACTCATAGCAGTGTGTGTATTACAAATGTAAAAGTAAAAGTACAACATCAATCATACAAAAGATGAGAAGGAGAGAGGTTGGAAATACACGGTTCTAAGGCACTCACACCACATGGGAAGTGGTGCAGTATTATTTGAAGGTAGACTCTGGCTCATTAATGATATATTTTAAACCAAAGGGCAATCACTGAAAGTTTTTGTGAGAGGTATAGATAAAAATTCAGTACAGGAGATGAGACAGACTCATGCGAGTGCTCAAGTGACACAAGAGAAGGCAAAAAAAAAAAAAAAAGGAGGAGGGGGAAAGAAACAAAGAAAAATGGAATAAAAGAAAATAGATAGCAAATTAGTAGATTTTAATAAAATCACATCAATGATCACAGTAAGTGTGAATTATCTACTCATACCAAGTAAAAGGCAGAGATTGTCAGATTTGATTTAAAAAAAAAAAATCAAGACTCAATTTCATGTTGTCTATAGAAGACCTGCCTTAAATATAAAGATATAAATAGGTTACAAAGAATAAAATTATGAAAAAAAAACTATAAAAACACTAAGCAATAAAAAAGCTGGAGTAACTATGTTAATATCAGACAAGTAGACTTTAGAAAAAGGAGTGTCATCACAGATAAAGAGGGATGTCACATAATGATAAAGGAATTATTTCTCCAGGAATTTGTAACAGTCCTAAATGTGTGTGCACCTAACAACAGAGATTCAAAGTATACAAACAAAAATAAAAAGATAAACAAAACAAATATAAGAACCAAAAACTGATGGAACTGAAGGGAGAAATAGACATATCCACAATCATCATTGGAGGTGTCAACTCTATCTGGACAGAGTAATGGATAGAAAAAACAAACAGAAGATCAGTAAGAATAAAGTAGACCTTATCTGGATGACATATGTAGAACATTCCACCCAACAATAGAATACATCAGATCATAAAACAATACTCAGAAAATCTCAAAGCAGAAATATTTTGATCTTCAACCATAACAGTAAACTAGAACTCCATAACAGAAAAGTGCCAGGAAAAAGATAAATACTTAGAAACTGAACAAAGTACTTGTGATAACTATAGGTAAACATGAAGTGCTAAGGGAAATTCTACAATATTTTAAAGTGAATGAATGTGAAAATAAAACTTATCAACATTTGTGGGATGCAGCTAACATAGCGCTTAGAGGAAAATTCATAGTGTTAAGTATGCTTACATTAAAGGAAATGAAAGGTCCAAATCAATAATTTAAGCTTCCACTTTAAGAAACTAGAAACAAAAGAGCAAAATAAAATCAAAGCTAGTAGAAAGAATGAAAGCATATGGATCAGAGAAGAAATCAATGAAACTGAAAATGGTATAAATAATCAATAAAAACCAAAAGCTGAGTTATTTTTAAAGATCAATAAATCAATAACCTCTAGCACTAATGCAAAAATGAAAAGACAAGACAGAAATTAGTAATATCAGTAAGAAGAAAATGGCTATCACTAGAGACCCCACAGACATTAAAAAGATGACAAGGGCCACTAACAACAGGTTTGTGACCATAAATTCCATGATTTAGATGAAATGGCAAGCTGTCAGAACTCGCCCAACAAGAAATAGATCATCTGAATAGTACTATATCTATTTTAAAAATGAATTTTTGTTTAGAAACTTACCAAAAAGGTAAAGTCCAGCACTAGATGGCTTCACTGAATAATTCTTCCAAATGTTTAAGGAAGAAATAATGGTGATTTAACATAGTCTTCCCTACTCAATAGAATAGGAGAGAAACATTTCACAATTCATTTTATGAGGCCAGAAATATCCCAAAATCAAAGCAGACAAAGATATTACAAGAAAACTATAGACTAGTATTTGTCATTAATATAAGTGTGTAAATCCTCAATAAAATATTAGCAAATTGAGTCCAGCAATATATATACAAATATTCTCTCATGACCAAGCTTTATCCCAGAAATTCAAAGATGGTTAAATCTTTTTAATTAATCAACGGGATGAATCATGTTAACACACTACAGAGAAAAGCCATATGATTATCTCAATAACCTATTTCATGGCATTCAACAAAACTCAAAATCTATTCATGATGAAACACATCCTCAGCAAACTAGAAATAGTAGGGAGTTTCTTTGCCTAAAGAAGAGCCTTGACACTAACACCTTCTTGAGGGTGAAAGAATGAGAGCTTCCTGTAAGATCAGGAATGAGGTGAGAGTGTCCTGTCACCACTCCCATTCAACACTGTGCTTGAGGTACTAACCAGTGCAACACAGCAAGAAAAAGAAATACAAGGAATAAGAAAAGAAGAAATATGCCTCTCTCCATTCACAGATAACATAATTTCTATGTAGAAGATCCCAAAGAATCTACCAAAAGACTCTGTAACTAATAAATGAGTATAGGAAGGTCATAAGATTAATGGCCAGCAAGCAAAAAATCAACTACATTTTTCTATACCAGCAATGAAAAATTGGAATTGGAAATTAAATACACAAAGGATGGCACCAAAAAATAAAATATTTAGATATAAATTTTTTAAAGATTTTATTTATTTATTTGAGAGAGAGACAGAGAGCTCAAGCAGGGGGAGTGGCAGGCAGAGGGAGAGGGAGAAGCAGACTCTCTGCTGAGCAGGGAGCCCGATGCGGGGCTGGATTCTAGGACCCCGGGATCATGACCTGAGCCAAAGGCTGACGCTTCACCAACTGAGCCACTCAGGTGCCCCTAGGTATAAAATTTTAAATGGGCCAAGTCTGCAGGCTGAAAACTAAAAATATTGATGAGAGAAATCAAACAGGACCTAAATAATGGGAGGATTTACAGCTTGGGAGGCTGAATGTTAAGATGTCACTTCTACCCAATTTCATCCACAGATTTAATGCAATCCCAACAGAAATCCCACCAGGCTTTTTAAAGAAGACATACACATGTTGAATCAGAAATGCACATGGGAAGCAAAGTAAGTCATACAGACAACGACAAGCTTGAAAAGGAAGAACAAAGCTGGAAGACTCAGATTTCTTAAGGACTTAAGGACTTGCTCCAAAGCTGCCGTGACCAAGACAGTGTAGTGTCAGTGCAAGCGTCATCCGAATGGAGGACGAGCCTGAGAGCAGACCCTCAGATATGTAGTCAAATCACTTTTGACAAGGGTGCAACGCAATTAAGTAGAGAAAGGAACGTCTTTTCAACAAATGGTGCTAGAAAAATTATGCATCCATATGCAATTAATTACTCAATTAACCCTCAACCTTACACCTTAGAACAAAATCAACTCAGCACATTTGTAAAATGCGTAAGACTGTAAAACTTCCAGGAAAAAGTTCAGAAGAAAATTGTGTGACCTTGACCTAGGCGTTTTTCCCTAGATTGAACACCCATAACATGATCCGTAAAAGAAAACAAATGGATAAGTTGAACTTTATCAAAATTTAAAACTTCTGCTCTGTGAAATAAAACAAAACAGAACAACACACTGTTAAGAGAATAAAAAGAAAAGCCACACTCTGGGAGAAAACATTTGCAAATTACAGTTCTGACCGAGTGCAGTATTTAGAATATAAATGATCAAACAGGAAGTGCTCAAAGGTGAACAAGAAGAAAACAAATCAATTTTTTTTTAAGAGGGACAATTTTAGACCAACAATTCAATGAAGAAGATATAAGGTTGACAAATAAGCAAATGGGAAAATGCAGGGGAAAGACTTGGGTGCACCTAGAACATCTCGGGAGTTCTATAAATTAGCGAATTGCTTTTTAAAAAGAGGTGGGTACCCAAGGGGCTCATGTGAAAGAGCATCTAGTAGCCAAAGCTAGAACAATTTAAACAACAAAATAGGGCGAGATACTATTGGATTAGGACCCAGAGAATAAAATAAACATCTTTGAACCCATACGGACATTAAAAACAAACACACACAGAGAAGTGGCCACTCTTTCTTACAGAAGAATTCTAAATAATAAATACAGAAGGAATAAGGAGAAAAGGACCATTACCATAGGAACACCCCAGTAATCATTGCTGCAGGCAAAATCCGTTGTTGAACGCTAATGTTAGTAGACAAATTTTCAGGAGGGAGAAGATATTTGTATAAACTCAAAGTATCTCTTCCAAGATGCTCTTAATGACACAGGAGAAACCTGGCAGATGCCACCTTAACCAAGAGTTCAAGGCCAGCGTCACGGTAATGAAATGCATGATCCAGCCCCTGATGTGAGCACTGAGAGGGGTGAATCTCCTCTGTGGCGTTCTTTCTGGGCATGCAGAAACCCAGGGCAGGTTCCCAGTGGGGAAAGTGCAGAAGAGCCCACGCTGAGAAAGAGTCCACAAAATAACTGGCCTGCACTCTTCAAGCCTTAAGGTCCGAGAAGACAAGGAGGGTCTGAAGACCGTCACGGGGGGAGGAGATTAAGGGGACAGGAGAGCTAAACGCAGTGTGGGAGCACGGATTAGAGGCTGGAAACAAATGAGAACTTCAGAGGAAAACCGTGAAATCAGAAAGACATTTGTAGCTTAATAAAAGCTTTGTCTGGACGTGAATGCCTTGGTCTAGATCACTGGACTTGGTTATGTAAGATGCTTACGTTAGGGGAAACTGGGTGAAGGGTTTAGGGGAAATTTCTCTTCTTGCAACTAGTCTTGCAACTCTTCTGTAACTCTGACATTGTCTCCTGGTAAAAAGTTAACGGGAGAGTGACAGAGAGGAAAGAAGTCGGAGTATGCACACAACCTAATTTCAAGACTTACTGTAAGACTATAGCAATCAAACCCACGGGATATTGGCAAAAAGATAGACACATAGATCGATGGAACAGAATAGAAGGTCCAGAAATAGAGCCATGCACACATATGGCTGATTGATTTTTGACAGAGCTGCAAAGGTGATTCAGGAGCATGGCACTGTCTTTTCATCCTGCGGTGCTGGAACGATGGCAAGGTCACACGCAACACAGTGCGACCCCACCCATACCTCACACCTTATAAAACATTAACTCAAAATGCATTATAAGCCCAAATGTAAAATGTAAAACTATAAAACTTGTAGAAGAAAATATTCATGACCTTGGATGAGTGAAGCTCTCCTAGCTACATCGATAAAAGCATGATCTATAACAGGAAAAAATATAATAAATTTGACCATATGAAAATGTTTCAAAATTCACTTTGCAAAATATATTATTTAGAGAGTGAAAGGCAAATCACAGACTGGGAGAAGTTATTTGCAAATCACATAGCTGCTAAAGGACATGTATCTAGATTATGGAAGGAACTCTCAAAGTTCAAAACGAGTTGAACAGACACTTGACCGAGATGCATGGGTGGGCAGATCAGCCGGCGAAAAGAGGCTCGGTGTTACGCGTTAGGGAACGCACATTAAAGCCTCCGACAGTCACCACTCCACCCGGACTGGAGTCGCCAAAATTTAGGAAAGCACAAGTACTGACAAGGGTGAAGAGGAACCAGAACTGTCAGACGCTGCCGGTGAGAATGTTCAGAAACAGTTTGGCCATTTCTCCTAAATCAAATACACATTTGCCATGGGACCCGACAACCACGGCCCCGGGCACTCCCCCAAGGGAAGTGAGAGCCCCTGAGTGCTCCCCCGCGCCCTGTGTGCATCATAATTGCTCAAAACTGGAACCCACCCAAATTGCCCTCACGTGAAGGCTGACCTTGCAGGCGCTGATACTTCCATACAATCCAATAGTACTCAGCAGTGCAAGGAACTATTAATTCACAAAAACAGCATGGCTGAATCTCAGAGGCATGACGCCCAGGGAAAGAAGCCAGATCCAAAGCCACCTTGCGTGTGGTCCCATTTATAGGACGTTCTGGAAAAGGGGAACGGTGGGGACGGAGAAGAGACCGCACATGCCCTGGGTGAAGGGTCAGGGAGGGGAACTTGGGTGGGGGGGCCGAGGGAGCCGTTCTGCATTTCGAATGTGGTGGTGGTCACGTGACTGCACACAGTTGTGGAAACTAAAACTGCATGCAAAAAAGAGCCAGTTTTGCTGTATGCAAATTAAGAATAGCTTCAAAAGATTTTAAACGTGATTTCTGGTTTGAGTGTGTCTTGTTTTCTCTCTAACACAAGAACAGCTCCCCACAGACGGCCTAGTTCCTCAGCCTGCGAGCAGGAATTTTAGAAGACAATGTGGGGCGCGGTCTGTGCGGAGAGCTGCCCTGCAGGGCAAGAGGCAGGGCACGGTGTCCTCTCCTGCTCTCTCTGCCCTGATCCTGACTCCCCCTGCCGCAGCTCAGACCCCAGCCCCTGACTGTGGCTTTCCGCGCAGGCCTGACCCACTGCAAAGGGCATGATTCCCTCTGGGCTGCCCACACCTCGCTCTCCACTTCTTGGCGGTGATGTGCCCACTCGCCTTTGAGAACTGTCCCTCTCAAACTGTCCCTCCGGGGGCCCCACCAACCACGCTTCCCACATACCTGGCCAGAAAGGACACGTGACCTGCTAGGCCAATTGGAAGCCAGCCCTGGAGAGACCGAAGGCCTCTGTTTTCTGTGGATTTGGGCCGTCAGGGCGTGACAAGAGGGGTTGGTGGCCACACCTGCGGCCATTTGGAAGAATCCCAGAGGAGGCCCAGAGATGGTCAGAGGTGGGGAAGGCCCTGGTTCCGGTCTGGCCAGGGCCAGCTCCTTCCTACCCCGGCCCTGAAAGCCATGTCAGTCCCTCCTGGTCCGGAGCAAGCCTGAGGCCCGGCTGGAATCAGACTCATTCCTGCCACTGGCCCTGCTCCATGTGCTGCTCAGTGATCCCTAGGTGCGTGCCTTTCACTCCAGGCAGGAACCCAGGCTTGCAGCCTCCCCAGATCCCTGCCACGCTGCCTCCCCAAGTAGGTGGGGACGTGGGCAGGTGGACCAAAGTGGGGAACCACCATGAGAAGGGTCCCGGAGCAAACTTCTTTGCACAGATCTGCCAGGCCAGCCCAAGGCTGGGCCAGCATGCAGGGAGGACCAGACTCGCCCAGCTCAGACCCAGCTGCCGCCCTCCCCAGAGACCCTCCATGGCCCCTTCCCGACCCCATTAATTGGGCCACATCTGGTGATTGCCGGTTGCTTCTGCTCCCACCTCCCTCTAGAGCCCGCCCCTCGGCCTTCTGGGGCTCCATCCAATCAGCTGCGCCTCTCCCTCATGATGTGATGTGCCCACCGGAGGCAGCTCGCCAGGCCGGGCTCCTGCCAATCTGTAGACCAGCCCGCCGGGTCCAACTGAAAGCCCCGCTCCCCTGTGCATGCACCCCACCCGCTCAGAACAGATTCTAGAATCACTCGGGATGGGAGAGTCCACCCCAGTCCATGCCAGCAACACCACCCAAGCCCTGAGTATGGACCCCTACCAGCCCGTGCTGCCCAGGGCCTGAAGCTACGCAGGGGGCAACACGTGGGCCCCCAGACACGCTCCTAGCCCTGTGGGGGGCGGGGCGCAGGTGCGCACATGATGGCACCAGGGGGAGGAGGCACGGGGCGCCCACGGCAGCCCATCCTGCAACTCCGGAAAGTAGAAACAAAGAAGTGACCGCTAGTTTCACTCTGGTTGGTGAGCTGGGTAGATGACTCTTTATTGTGATCCACTGTGCAGAGGGGCCGTCCAGGTTCTCCTTCAGGAATGACTCAGAGCCAGCTTAAGGCATAAAACACAGTACAAAATTGTTCAAGTTCCTTCTCAAGTATCTTACACTCGAATTTCTCATTAACACGGAGGAAACATTACTGGCAGCTTTATACAAATTCAACATGCAAAACTGTCCACCTTCTCATCATAATCATACAAGACAAAGAAAATACAAGGGCTGTTTTTCTTCGGGCCCCGCATGGAGTCTGCCATCACTCAGGCAATGTCCTGTCTCGTGTGGTGTGGAAGGGGGTGGGTGGTCACAGAAGGCCTGCCGGAGATGTGAACAATGACAAGCAGCCAGACGCTTAAGCTCCTGGGCGGAATATTCCAGACAGTGGTGGGGAAAGGACCAAGTCCCTGGGTGGAAAACGAGGCATGTGGGGTTCACGGCAGAGCACAGAGGCCGGCGTGGATGAGGCAGAGGCGGTGGGAGCTGAGACCAAGGGCCCTGGTCTGACCCTAGGATCACTGAGCATGGTGGGGGTTTTCTGTCCCAGGCCTGTGGTCTGTGAGGCCCACGGCCTCCAAACCTGCACACCCCGCAGCCTCCTCTCCATGCTGAGTTTCCGAGCCAGCTGGCATTCCGGAAGCCGAGAACCTCGGTGCTCAGCCAAGGGCGTTTGGCAGACTTGTTGCTGGCACAGCGGAGGTCCTGTGGGGTCCTGCGACACTTAGCAGGGAAGCCGGGGTCCCCAGGGAGCAATTGAACACTTCTGAGCACTTTGGAGAGGTGACCACCCCCCCGCCCCAGAGACGTGGCCTCTTTCCCAGATGAGCTCCTTCCCCACGGACTAGAGTGGAGGGTTCGGGCACTGGGGTCCGCAGCTGGGATCAGGGAAATTAGCCCGTGCACATTAACACAAGGCCGCGTGAAGATAATGTGCTCTCAAGGAAATGAGATCGATCCGCCCTAGCTGGGGATTCTCGCCTTTTTAAATCCAAGGCCAAAAGGCTGGGGTCTGCTGGGGTCTGCCGGCCATTCAGACTTGCTGTGATGCTATCTGGACTTCAAATAAGGTGGCACCAATGCTGCCCATGCCAGTACAGGGTGGAAGTCTTCCTGTCTCAGGTAAAACACCTGTCTCAGACGGAATGCCTGTCTCAGGCAGAACACCTGTCTCAGGTAGAACACCTGTCTCAGGCGGAACAACTGTCTCGGGTGGACACCTGTCTCAGGCAAACACCTGTCTCAGGGAGACACCTGTCTCAGATGGAATACCTGTCTCAGGTGGAATACCTGTCTCAGGTAGACACCTGCCTCAGGCAGAACCCCTGTCTCAGGGAAACACCTGTCAGGTGGAACACCTGTCTCAGGCAGAACACCTGTCTCAGGGAAACACCTGTCTTAGGCAGACACTTGTCTCAGGCAGACACCTGTCTCAGGCGGAACACCTGTCTCAGGCGGAACACCTGTCTCAGGCAGACACCTGTCTCAGGCAGAACACCTATGAAGAAGGTAGGTCTCTCCTTTGCATTCAGCCTCTCCAGAAGGCTTGGTGTTAAATTCTGCCTTCTTGGTGTTGAATTCTGCCTTCTCACTTCCACCACCACCCCCAGCTGGGCTTGGGGTCCCCCATAAAGTGAGCCGTCTCCCTCTTTCCCCAGAAGCGAGTGGATGCGCGAGCCCACACCTCCCAGAATCTCATTTCTGGACCAACATCCAGTTCATGCTTTCCTCAGAGCAGTGTTCCCATGCCGGGGCTACTGTCCCCGGGGACATTGGGCAATGCTGGAAACATTCTTCGTTGTCACGGCTGAGGTTACTACTGGCATTTGATGGATAGAGGCCAGAGATGCTGCTCAACATCCTAGAACACACAGGACAGCCCCCGCCACAAAGGAGCACCCACCCCGGAACATCACCAGTGCTGACGAGGGGAAGCCTGGTGTGGGCGACAGCATCTCTGTGCCCCTCTGCGGGCCGGCTGCCTGGTCAAGCACCAGGTTGTCAATTCCACTCTCCAGTAGGGATCCTAGCTGCTCAGAGGACCCCGAGGATACCCCCAGCACCACACTGCAGTGTTGCCATCCCCCCATTCTGCCCCCATGGAATGCACTCTTCGATGACATCGAGGTCACCTATCCAGCTGAGTCAGGCTGTGCCCGAGTTGAGACAGATGTGTCCTTCTCTAGAGAAGGAGAGCCACGCTGCCAAGAAGGACTACACAGAGTCGATTTGCCCGTGGTGACAGTGGAATGACCGTTTGCTGATGGCTGGCTGTGTGTGTGACCCCGGACACAGAGCTGCATGCACAACGGGCTCTCACGCAATCCCACGGCCACCTGTCGCCTAGCGTCCCCTCTGTCCTCGCCCAGAGTGGCACAGGAGGACCGGAGCAGGTCAGGCCTGACCCAGGGGCGCGCGTGGCAAGGCACGGCAGCCACAGACGACAGGCCTTCGAAGGCCGCCCGAGCCGTCGCTCTGCGCGAGGAACAACAGTCATCCCGCAGATGTGCTCTTGCTGCGTCCCGTGAGCGACAGTCCCCACTGTAATTTCCGGCTGTTTGCCAAAGAGGCCATCAGGAAGAGATGTGAGCCCCGAGCTACTCTGGCCCCGGAGGTGCAGCAAGGCCGGGGGGCAGGACCCCCTGGGCCGGGCGGTCCAGGACGTGCTTGGCCATATGGCAGGAGCTGCCTGTCCAGTTTGTCCGTGGCCCCCGGGCTGATCACAGGGGGACTCGTCTGACCAGAGAAGAGAAGGAGAGAGTGTCGGGTGTTTCCCGCGCTGGGCGTCGCGGTGCTTGGCAGCCATGCGGGGCGTTGGATTCATGCACTCATTCATTCAGCCCCCACAGGTGCCGGGTGCTGGGATGAACGCAGCAGTGCTCGAGACAGCTGTGGTCCCTGCCCGCGGCCCTCTCAGCCCAGATGGCGGGGGGATGCACGGAGGCCAGCGACCTGCCTGAACACGGCCCGGAGGGGCAGAGTGGGATTGGCAGCCAGGCCCATGTGGCTCAAGGCCACGCTCGGCCCCAGCTCTGGCTCCCTCCTCAGCCACAGGGTCCTGTCCCTCCCCAGACCTGCTCCCGCCCCTCGGGGACTCCCGCACGCACTGCTCCCGCCCCATGTCTCTCCCACCCAGCCTTGGACGCCCTTCTGCCAAGGCATCGGGGACCACCCTCCCGCCCAGCGCCGCTGCGTCCATGGGGTCCTGGAGGGCCTGCGCTAGAGGGTTTTACTGATAGGACAGTCATTTACCACTTAATTGGGGTTTTCATTAATATGGAACTTATTAAAGTTCACATTGAAGTCATATATTCAAAAAGCCATATCCCTCCAAGCTGGTGAAAACCTCTTACAAAGCTGTATTGCTGAAGTAGGAAAGAGATCTTTCATGTGCCCCTTACTTAGTATCTGAGTCACTCAAAAGGAACACGCTGAGCCCACATGAACAAGTAGCCCACCCCACAAACTCATTAGTTAGATTTTTTAAATTGCATTTATAAGTTAGTATTTCTAGGTTGCTTTATTTGTTTTCCAAGAATTTCAAATGCCCTTTGGGGCATTCCTATAGACTGAGCACGGAGACTTTCCCAAGCATCAAACCGCCCCTGGAATATTAACACAGTAATTTAGAGCCACTGCTAATGCCACTTATAAATCTAGTCAGATCCTCCCGGTCCTTCCTGTCTAAAATCCCCACCACCCTCGGCGTGGCCTCGTCACATAGAGCTGGTCCCGCTGTGCTCCCGCTCAGGCCTCCCGGGCTCCCTTTCTGCTCGGAATAAACCCCAAAGCCCTCACCTGACCCCGAGGGCTGTCAACCTCAGCTCCTGCCCCCCACGACCACCCCTCACCTCCCACCAC
>NW_022589788.1:2873838-2882967 GCF_004348235.1 Phoca vitulina | reverse complement strand
CCCCACCGTACCCCCACCATGCACCCCACCCCCACCCTCCCACCACGCCCCCACCCCCACCCTCACACCTACCCCCACATCCCCACCATACCCCCACCATGCATCCCACCCTCACCCTCCCACCACGCCCCCAGCCCCCACCCTCACACCTATCCCCACATCCACACCATACCCCCAACCCCCATCCCCACGCCCACCCCTCACCATCTCACCACACCCCTCACCATGTACCCCCACCCTCCCACCACGTCCCCATCCCCCCACCTTCATACCTACCCGACATCCCCACCACACCTCCACATCCCCACCACACTCCCAACCCCTATTCCCATGCTCACCCCTCACCTCCCACCATACCCTCCACCATGCACCCCTACCCCGACCCCCACCACACCCCTCACCCCACATCCCACCATACCCCTCAGCATGCCCCCACCACCCCTTCAGCCCCACCACACCCCCACATCCCCACCATCCCACCACACCTTCCACCACACCTCAACCTCCCCATGCCCCCCACCCTCTCCACGTCACCCCTGCCTGGGTTTATGTCACATGCCATGCAGCAGTCTAGGCAGCTATTATGGGTTTCCTGACTGTCCCCTCCCCAAGGCCAGCTGCCCCAGGACAGTGCATCTGCGTGTTCACGGCAACTCCCTGGGTCACCAAGGAAGGTGTCTGGACACAAGAGGCATTAGTAGGTCTGGATGGGCGGAATGACGGGATGAATCCATCCATCCGCCCCAATTCCAGGTGTGGTCTCACGTCCCTGTCCCTGCTCTTTTCCCTGTCCCCAGCTCAGAACGTCACCCACCTGATGGAGGTGGCAGGGCTGGGCAGACCCATCATTTCAGACGGGCTGGGGTCACCGTGCCCACATCCACACCATGATGCGGGAAGTCACGGCCAGAGAGGCAAGACCAGGACTGGGGGCCACCACTGCCCCCTCCCAATATCTGTCTGCAGGCCCTCCATTGCTAAACTGGGGACCCTGGACCCCCAGCACCCCAACTCCAGCTGGACAGTGAACGGCATTTCCGCCTTCCTGCACATCTTGTCCTGGCCACAGGCCTAGGCTGATGACGGGCACCAGTGCCCCTCGCCCCTCTGCCCTGGCCTGGCTCTGGGGCTCGGCTGCCCGCTGACGGCCCGCCCCGTCAGTCTGTCTCCCCCACCCGGTGGGCTGGGAACCCCCAATTCCTGTCTACCCTCATGTCCAAGTAAAGGGAGGCCCTTAGCTGGGAAACGACACCAGTGGGGCTCACGTGGGGACTGGATCGGGATGAAGGTCAAGGAGTCCAGAGGTCGAGAGCGCCACAGGACCGGGAGACCATGGGCTTGTGGTTCTTTCGGCCTGCGGCGGGCTCTCGCGGCGGTCGTTAGACACACGTATGATTGTGTTAGGTTATATAGGACACACCATGGTCTGTCCCCTCAGGAATAGGCCGTTTTAACGATGGTGAGGAATAGGGATCCGAGGGCATCTCAGGCTCTAAAATGAGGGAGCCGGGCCAGTGACGTTCAGGCACCTCTCCAGGCCAGGCCGTGACACTGGGCAGGGGTGCCGTGAGGAGGGTGAGCAGGCCGGCCACATACAAGCCAAGGGGAGGCCTCAGAGGAAACCGGCCCTGCCCACACTGTGATCTTGGACATCCGGCCCCCGGGCCTGGGAGCAAACACTGCAGACGTGGCCCTGCGCCGCGGCGGCCAAGCAAGCCGAATCCCCAGGCACCGCGCATCCCTTTGCTCTCCCAGCGCCTGGTCCTCACCCTTCTCCCCCCGGGACCATCTCCTCCCCTGACCTCCGAAGGGCCCGAGGTTCTCCTGGGACCTTCTGGACCATCGGGCTCTCCCTCCGTGGCCGCCAGCCCTGACCGCCATCCTGGGACCGGCTCCTCCCTCTGTGCAGGAATTTTCCTCTAATAACGTCCCGCATGTCCTCCGTGTGCACTGCATGTAATAACTTGAAATAAACTCGAAAGGCTCTTGACGTCCTTTAGAGTCTCTCCAACGGCCTGCCGTGTGTAGGCACGCATCGCCTCATTCCACATCCATGAAATTCTCCGCTCCGGCGCCACACACAGGGGCGGCCCTGAGCCCTGGACCTGCGCACGGCCGGGGAGCACCCCGCAGCCCCCACGTCTAGAACCCGCCGCCTGCCGCTGCGCCCCACCCCTCCCCCGGCAGCCCGGCCAGGCCGCACCTGAAGGCAGAGGTGTCGCGTGAGGGTCCAGCAGGTGCCGCTTGGCATATGGGCTGCACAGAGCAGAGGGCGGATGTTGCTCGAAGGTAAATTTTAATTCTAAGTTGCTGAGGCTTTCTGGCAAGTTATTAGGCTGCTGGAAATAGGTTTTCCATCACTAAGAGAATAATTGTGTCAGTTTCTCCATCCCGTTCTGTGATTGTTTCCCCCATACTCATCTTTAGGATTTGACTAAACAACTTCACCTTTGAAAGAAGAGCCATATTCATAAATTGGGGAAGGTCCTCAGGCCTCCCAGGGTGCCCCAGGCAGGAGGGAGGGAGGGAGAACACAGAGGTCAAGAGCAGGGGCCTTGTGGCCGGAGTGCAGGGTTGAAAGCCCAGGGGGGCCCCCATAGCTGTGTGAGCGTGGGCATGGTACCTAACCTCTCTGTGCCTCAGTTTCCTCAACTGCAAGATGGGGACAATCCACAGCAGCGCTGCTGTGAGCTCAGGTAAGTTAAGATCCGTAAGGCACTCTGGCCAGGCGGGGACCGAGGTCGTCCACAGAGGTTAGCCCTGCTCCCAGCGGCTTCCTCCGCTGACAAGGGGCGAGGGGCCGGTAGATGCCAAACAGAGTGGGAGGCCTGGGCAGCGCCCCTCTCCGCACTCAGGTGGGGACCCAGGAGAAGCTCAAACTTGCCTTCAAGGAGGACAGGGTGTGATGTTGAGGGGAGAACAGCCAGTGGGGTTGGGGGGCACCCTCCTGGGCCGCTCCTTCAGCTCCTGGGCCCCAGTTATCTAGCTGTAAGATGGGGGTGACATTTGTAACTTGGGAGCTCTTTCCTTCTTTAGGCAGGAATGTACTGAACCCCCAGTTTGGGTGGGAGCCTGTACGGGACACTGGAGACAGAGGTGAGGAGGACCCTGGCCCGCAGTACTCACGGCCTGATGGTGGAGGCAGGCTGGTAACAGGTGACAAAGCCCCGTGGGATGGGCTTCTGGACACAGAGGCGCAGGGCCGTGGGTCAGAGTGGGCGGGGACCCAGGCCGGGAGGCGGGGCCCTGTGAGCTACTGTCACCATCCAGGAGCAGTGAGGATGGAGCTCCAAAACCTTCCTGCCATTCGATCCAGAATGTTCCACCTCATGTGCGGTTGAGCAGATACTCAGGGAGGCCGCATGGGGTCTTTCCGTTTGAGTTTTGGCTCCTGTGCACCTTCCCAGCTGTGAGCCAGTCACGGGGCCTTCGTGTTCCTTGGCTTCCTCATCTGTAAAGTGGGGTGATAACAATGCGTCCACTGCGTGTTGTCAGGGTTAAATGTAGCAGATGATCCTAGGCAGGGGGAGCGGACCAAATCTGTGGAGGCTCCCGGAACAGCTCCTCCCTCATATGTGTCTGGCACGTAGCCCTGAACACACATCTATAAACGTCCATAACCAGGTTTAGCCAATGGTCATGGGGTGTGGGGAGTTGGAAGGCATGAAGGCCATAACAGTTCTGACAGGTAGTGAGCTCCTGGTCAGGGGGAGCATGCAAGGAGTGCACGACTGGTCACTGCCCCACCTGCATGGCCCCCAAGGCCTGCTCTCACCCAGGAGCTCGTGGGTCCATGAATCTGAAATTTGGGGAGTCTGCCGACGTGGGTTAAATACCTACTGTGTGCACCCCCCACACCCCTCGGGGAAAAGCAGACCCGTAGGGCTGCTTCCACGACAAGCGCAGACAAACAGATGGGCAGTCCCCTGCGGAGGGGACAGCATCCTTGCCCGAGGTTCTGAGCCTGCAGCTCCAGGATCTCACGACGTTACTGTTCTAGAGTACTTACTGTTTCTTGAGCTCTTGCTGTATACCTATGCGGGGTGCGACACCTACTTTGTTTCATCCACCCCCCACGGGCTCGGGGGGAGAAGCGAGGGCCCAGGGTGGCTGAAAGACCGGGTGGGGGGCAGGAGGACTTTTTGTGCGAGATTCCCAGACCCCTCAGGCGCACACCTCTCTTACCCTGTGATTCCCTCTCCTTTGTAGCCTTTCTTCCAAACTGCTGTGACTCAAAGCTTATGTATCCGCGGAGCCCAGAGCCTGTGGTTTGGAAGTGCCAGCCCCGCGCTCGGGGCCCTGGGCTGCGGAAGCGCTGCGGGCCCTCTGGGCTATCACGCTCAGCCTCCGGAGTGGGCCAGAGCCGATTAATTGTTCATAAAGCACTTAGACACTCTCGGGCGACAACAACCATGTCACACCAGCATTATTTCATTACCGTCCCTTGGAGACGGAGCCATCAGTGAGTGAGGTCTGGAAACAGGCCTGGGAGCCACGGCCGGGCCTCGCCGGAGCAGCCCTGGGGACGGCGGGCAAGTCACTTAACTCCTCTCAAACCCCAGGACGCCCGAGGGGCTCCTGAGAGCAGAGAACTCCGCCGCCCCTCGCTGGAGCACCCCACTCTGCCTTTGTCTGCCCCACCACGTGCGTCTTCCACATGGCCGGCCTGTCCTGCGTGGGACACCAGCGGTCTCCACAGACCCGCGACAGGCCTCAGCGGTGCCAGCTCTGCCCGTGCACCTGTGCACCCCGTCGGCGACAAACCCGGGCACCTGCGCGCACCAATGGGGCGGAGCTCCAGGTGTTGGTCCGCCCACCCCGCCCTCCTTCCCTTCAGCGGACCTCACAGTCCCCGTTAGGGACCAAGCTGGACGCAGCCTCAGGATGCTGAGATGGGGGAGCCGGACTCGGCCGGTCGTCTGGAAGCCCCGCCCACCCCATCCACGGCCACGCGCTGGGGCACGTGCGACAAGCACTGGGGTCAGGAGTGGGAACAAGCCTGCCAAGGCGGACACAGGGAGGGAATGCTATGCAGCCCGCCTCCCTTGTCTCCCCCCGCCCCCGTGTCCTCAGGGGAGGCAAAGCACTTTATGACCATTTTTCTGGCGTGGCCTCTGGAGGCCCCTCTCTTCCTCTTCTGCACACCGAGACCAGCAGCACTTCTGTGGGCTTTTTGGGGAGACCCCACTCCTCCTGGAGGGGCTTCAAAAGCCCCCCAGCCCCTCCGAGCCAGGAGACCTCTGCGAGCAGTGCTGCCTGGCAGAGGAAGCGGGGTCCCCACCTGTACCAAGGGAGGAGCCCGGACCGCCATGGTCCCTACCCTTCCGAGTCTCCGAGCTTCTGCAATTCTCCCGGGATCCCCCCAACCCCCGCCCCGACCCGTCCGTCACTGTCCCCCAGTGCCCACACCGGTCTCTGGCGGCAGCCTGGGAAGCACGAGGCAGACGTTCTGGAGCAGACCCCCGGGTCACTCCTGGCTGCAGGACCTCAGCATGACCCATGGTCATTGTCTCCTCACTTTGCCTGTCTGTAAAATGGACCCTAGTCCTCAAGGCAAGAGTAGATGTGAGGTCCCCATGAGCTCATCCGGGGAAGTGACCTAGCGTGGTGTGAGGCCCAGCATGGCTCCCTGTGACCCCGGACACATCTCTCCAGCCCTTGAACCTCAGTTTCCCACTTGAGGGCCCTGCCGGCTACGTTCTCTGATTCTCCCAGTGGCAGTGGGGCAGGGAGCCCGGGCAGGGCTGGGTTCCGGCTTTGACTCTGACTCAGCCTCTCGGCCCGTCTTGGTGTCTGTCAGGCACTGGGGACAAAGGTCAGGGGTCCCTCACAGCCAACAGAGCCGGTCCCTGCCCCTTTTCCTTGTTTCCTGGCCCTGGGGGTGGGGCGGCAGTTACATCCGTTCACTTCTCTGTGCCTCGCCTGAGCTGGGCCTGCCTGCTGAAATCCAGCCCGTCCTCCAGGACGGACCCCTCTTCCCACCATGTCCCCCGCTGCTGGCCCCACCACAGGGTACAGGCTCCCCTAGGCCAGGGCTGACGGCCCCCAGCTCCTAACGGATGCTCTTGTTCCCTCCCTAAGAGCCCGTGAGTGGCTGCCCACAACATGGCCCCCACGGGCCCCTCAGAGCCCTCGCCTCCCTTCCCCAGCCCTCTGGCCCCTGGAGGCTGGTCTGAGCAGCGCCAAGAGGCCCTCCCTGCAGCTGCTGGCTGGGTGCAACCAGGGGGGCCCTGCAGGAGTGGGCGGGCGCGCCCTCCCTGCTGCCAACTGCAGACCAGAGGAGCTGCTGACTGAGTGCCTACTGTGTGCTGGGGACCCGGGGCTGGTCCTGGCCCCACCGCCCCATAGAACTCGGGCAGTGTACCTCATGTCTCTGGGATGGTCGCCGCCCCTTTTAGGTGGAGTTCTCCTGAAAATTAGGTGATGGGAAGCAGCAGGGGTGCAGCTAACCCAAGGGAGCACTCAGCCCAGGGGAACACTCAGCCCAGGGGAGCACTCAGCCCAGGGGCATACTGAGCCTAGGAGAGCACTCGGCCCACGGGAGCACTCGGCCCATGGGAGCACTTGGCCCAGGGGAGCACTCAACCCAGGGGAGCACTCAGCCCATGGGAGCACTCGGCCCAGGGGAGCACTCGGCCCCGGGGAGCACTCGGCCCACGGGAGCACTCGGCCCCGGGGAGCACTCGGCCCAGGGGAGCACTCGGCCCCGGGGAGCACTCGGCCCAGGGGAACACTCGGCCCAGGGGAGTACTCGGCCCACGGGAGCACTCGGCCCAGGGGAGCGCTCGGCCCAGGGGAGCATTTAGCCCAGGGGAGCACTCAGGCCCAGGGGAGCATTCTCTAGGTGTTAGTTTCTAGCTGGCAGGAGAGGGGCCATGTTTGCCCCATCTACAGAGACCCACAAGCCCACAGCCCACCACCTGCAGCCAGGAAGGGGGTCTTGCCGGCCCCAGCCCATGTCCCCCATCCACCCTCTGCATCCTGCATGGGGCTGCTCCTTCCACCTGGGAGGGTGGGTAGACGGGAGAGCTCGCTTGTGGCTGTCCCCGGCTGGCCGTGAACACAGTCCTTGGGGTCCCTGGAAGTGGTCGGTCACCACTCCTGCTTCAGGACCCTCAGCCCGCTTGGGAACAAATCCTCTCTGCTCAGTAGCACTCACAGGGCAGTGGGGGATGGTGCTTGGCCGAGAGCCTGGGGTCTGGGGAAGGCCCTCCCTGGCCCCTCGCTTGTGACAGCGGTGTTGGGAACACACACGCAGGTGGCAATATTTGGAGGGGACCAGTCCCCCAGCTCGCTTCCACGCATGCAGCCCCAGCCCCCGCACCCAGCACGGGACCTGGTACACGGCCCAGCCCCGCCAGGTGTGCTGTTAGCCCAGACCCCCAGGGCCCACTGCAGGGGTCGTGCCTCCTGAACCAGGAGCCCTGGGGGATGGGTGTGCTGGGCATCAGGGCAGCAGGCGACTTTCCCCACTTGTGAGCTGACACCCAGGGAGCCAGGCGGCCCCCCTCCTGAGCAAGGCGGGGGGTCGGCAGCCGCCAAAGATCCCACCAAGGCCTCACCAAGGGCGATGAAAATCCTATAATTGCCCCCATTAGGCCCCTCCCCCAGCATGAGCACCGGCCAGAGGTCAATACAAGTCATTTGTTAAATGATCAGAAAGTGGACAGGTCAGGTTACCCCAGGTCGTTTCAGGAGGCGTGGATGAAGTAAGAACCCGCTGGCGGGAAGGGCCGCGGATGGGTGAGCAGTGACTGTGTCCCTACTCTACGCCGACCCTGTGCTGTCCTGCAGGCCCGCGGCCACGTGCCCTCCAGGGTGGGCCGTAAACACAGAGCCAGGAAGTCTCAGGTTGTACGGACAACTGAGGGGGCAGGTGGAGGCTCAGGACCTAAAGGGGACACAGAGAGTGCCAAGGCCCCGAGGCAGAACAGAGACGTCCGGACACTGGTACCCCTACTGCGCGCTGACTTCCCTACAATCTCTCCACTCTTCTCCCACATACAGACTGGCTCATCCCCATGGTCCTTTGGCCAAACCCGAGGCAAGGGGAGGCGAGGCAGCGGGGAGGGAGGGCCTTGGTATCAGCCGCCCCACCACCCTGTCCTGAGTCTGCTGGGCCCGGGGGGGGCCCGAGGGGGCCTCCAGCATCGCCATCCACACTCGCCGAGGGCCCTGCTCACCGCTTACAACCTTCGTGTTGGCAAGTGACATGCCTGGTGGGGGCAGGATTGAGGACCAGGCGGAGGTCCCGTGAGCCCGGGGCACCTGCTGGCTGCATCTGACCCTCCCTGCCTCTGTCCACTGCAGGCGGCTTGGCCCGCTGCTCTGTCGCCCGGCTCCAGCAGACGCCCCCCAACCCCGTCTCCTGAATTGCCCCCTTTCTGCCTGGCTCCCTGCCCCGCCCTGCAAGCGCCCCCCGACCCCGCCCCACCTCCAGCTCCCCGAGGACCTGCCCATAGTAACCGCCCCACATGGGCGTCTCAGCCCTCTGCCCCTCCCCTCTCTCTCTCCCCGGAACCCACCTCCTGCGGGCTTCACCCCTCACCGCGGCTCCGCCAGGTCCAGGTCCCCCTGTCAGTGCATATTCTTAGTCTCACCGGACCCGGCATTGACACCTCAGGCCAAGTTTACCCACCCATCCAAGGACCCGTGGGGGTCTAGCAGGCTTCGCCCACTTAACGTGTCCAACACGAAACACCTGATCTCCATCAAACCTGCCCTCCTCCACTTACTTATCTAGGAAATGGCGGGTCTGATTCTAGAAAGCACGGCCCTTTGGTGCTAAAGTGTGAGTCCCTGGAATCCAGGCTCTACTGTCAGCATCACAGTGGCTGCCGGTCACTGGTCACTACCCAGCGCCAGCTCTGCAGCGCTTCCCGTGTGGTCTGTGAAGCTCCGGCGGCTGTTGCCCACTGGTCCCCATATAGATGCGACTGACCAAAGAGGTCGAAGGGGAGTGGCCAAGAGGATGGAGGAAGAGAGGTCAGGAGGGCAGTGCGGAGGCCTGATGGCTGGGTGACGTGCTGGTGGGAACTCAGTCATTCACTGCTACGTCCATTCCTGCCCTAAGCATTCACCCAGCCCCTCCTGAGTGCTGAACATGCACCTGGCACCTCCTGAGTGCTG
>NW_022589788.1:2806384-2873828 GCF_004348235.1 Phoca vitulina | reverse complement strand
CCTAGTACCTCCTGTACACTAAGCATTCACCTAGTACCTCCTGAGCATTAAGCGTTCACCTAGTACTCCTGAGCACTAAACATTCACCGAGCACCTCCTGAGCACAAGCATTCACCAAACACCTCCTATGCACAAGCATTCAGCAAGCACCTCCTGAGCACTAAGCATTCACCTAGTACGTCCTGAGCACTAAGCATTCACCAAACACCTCCTATGCACAAGCATTCATCAAGCACCTCCTGAGCACTAAGCATTCACCTAGTACCTCCTGACCACTAAGCGTTCACCGAGCACCTCCTGAGCACTAAGTGTTCACCGAGCACCTCCTGAGCACTAAGCGTTCACCAAGCACCTCCTGAGCACTAAGCGTTCACCAAGCATCTCCTGGGCACAAGCAATCACCAAACACCTCCTATGCACAAGCATTCAGCAAGCATCTCCTGGGCACAGCATTCACCAAGCATCTCCTTGCAAAGCACCGGCCCCAGTGATGTGGGAGGTGGACCAGCAGTAGGAAGCCCGTGCCCTGCTTTGGTGGCACCGTCCTGAACGGGTATTATGGTGTTGTGTGGCCGCAGTGGTGGTACTATATGCTCAGTGCGCAGGGTCCATGGGGTGTACAGGGTGGTCCCCACCCTGGGGCGGAATCAGAGGGCCTTCCACTGCCAGGTCAAGAGCATCCCCATCTTGAAACCCAGTGTGTCAAGGGAAGGCAGAGCTAGTGGTGGAAGTCTCCGAATCTCTCCGTAGCAGACCGGAGGGAGGGAGAGTGGTGTAACTAGAGACGTCTCCAGAATCTTCTACCATTGCAGCTCTAGCCTGTGTCAGGTCCTGCCTCGGCACCTATGACCCTCCCTGGTCCCGAGGTGACAAGTGGCCATCTCTGTGTGTCCTAATGACCTCCAAGAGCAGCCCCATCTGACACGTCTGCATCCCCCAGCCCAGCATGGCCCAGCATGTGCCGGGGCTCGGGGATGCACCCCAGTCAGATGGCATGGGGGGCCCGAACTCCCCACTTCTCCAACAGGCCTGTTCTCTTCATGTTTAAGATGCGCTCATTCTGTTTGCTGAATGCGGTGAGAGGCTATGCTCCGTGCCGCCCGCTGGTCCAGCCCGCAGGGGGCCCGGTGCAGCAGCTGACCACCCCCTCGGGTCGGTCAGCCCGCGAACACTAACTGCCGGGATCCCCACCACAAACAGGATCAGCCACAGCGGTGGCTCTGAGGACAAGGCGCGCAGCCCAGTGATGTGTGCTGAGCTCCTGGAGCCCGTGGCTCAGAAGTCCAAACCAGGACAGAGTCGGGAGAAGTGGCTCGGCCACATCAGCAACTCCTGTGAAAGACAGTGTATGCAAGTGAGGGATTTGAGAAAGAAATCAATGCACCCTGTGTCCCCACATGTGCGTTTCCAGCCCCCTTCTCATGGCTGTCACTTTGTGCCTTGCTAGGGCCATAACATCTCCCGGGTACAGAAAGGAGCATCATGCGGGATCTCAGTCGGCGGGAATCCAGCAGTGACCCCGACGTGAGCAGCTCTGGTGCAGAACGAGGGCATGGCGGGTCCCAGGAGCCCGTGCTCAGCCCCCGCCTCCAAATGCTGGTGCACTGGGCTCCATCCAGACCAGGCACGAGGCTCCAGGACCAGCCACAGCCAGGTTACGCAGCAGGAGTATGCAGGGCCAGGCCTTGGCTGAGCGCCTCCCCTGCCACCTGGAAGGTTTGGACGCGTCTCTCTTCTCCACTGACTTTCCCGAGTGCCATTGGACCTTTGCGGGACGACCATGCCAGGCGGTGCCCTGGGTGCTCTAGGACGGGGCCCATCACCCTCCACCCCTGCTGGGTTGGAGGGAGGGAACCTGGGGACCAGAATCAGCTCGGACCCTGGCGGTGGTGGTGGGACCACCGGGGCCCCTTAAGTGTGAGGACCCTAACTCGGGGTGCAGCCCAGAGGCCATGCAAGGGAAGGATGGGGCGGACAGGGTGCCAGGAACGGACGTTCTGGGTCCAAACCTGCAGGGGATGACCGCAGCTCTCGCCCCCTTGTCAGCCGCCTGGGTCTCCTTTGCCGAGGACGGAGCTGGGGCCAGGCTCCAGAGTCGGCCGCAGTGGTAGGAAGCCGGGCTCCACCTGGGCTGAAGTGGCCTGGCCGTCACCCCGACCTGGTCCTCCCCGCCCACCCCACAGGCAACAACCACTCCTCTGATTCCCTGGAGCAGCCCCTGCCCTCCAGGGCATGCTGTGATGCTCACCCGCTGACCTGCTTCCTGCCCAGGCCGGCCCGGTAGGCTGCAGGAACACTTGCCAAGGGGGCAGTCCAGTCACCGGGGAAGGACAGAGCGGAGCGGCTGGGGCAGCAGCTGGCCCCGTGGCCCCAAAACGCCTGGGAACAGTTGGGGCTGCTCCCACGGCAGCTGGACACGCCTCCTGGCAGGTCTGGGGACAATAATTAAGAATCAGGTTTCCAACGAAAAGCTTTATTGCCGGGAGGGGTTGTAAATCAATAGACAACATTTTTATCGCAGAACGAAAATTAATTATTCAGTGTCGAACATGTTCTCGCTCACTTCCCCCCCCCAGGCGGGGGCAGCTGCACTCGGGGTGGAGGGCAATCCCAGGACGGCCGCAGAAAGGGGCTCCCAGGGCCCTCAGTGCAGAGGGAGACTGAGCTCCAGAGCGGACGCACCTGCGCGGGGGCTCGGCGAGGAGGGCCGGGCCGCCGTTCCAGACGCTCTCCGGCCCGAGGCTCCATGCGGGGCGCACTAGAAGCCGGGCCCACCCCCAGTCCATCTACGATGCACAGTTATAGCAGGTGCAGCAAGAGCCAACGGTGGAGAGGTGACCAAGCTCGACTAGGCTGGGCCAGCGTTGTGCCTGGCCCAGGTCACCTCCCAGCCCCTCTCTCCGCCGTCCCCATGGCCCTTTGGCCCGGGCTCGGCCAGCTGGGTCCTGCTAGGGGTCCAGTTAGGAAGCATTGGTGACTACCCCATGTCCGTTTGCCTCTGACACTTCTGAGCAGTGACCACGCCGCAGCCCCCTGACCTGGACCTGCTGTCCCTGATCCCCCCTGCTCTCACTGCCCCGCGTGCAGAGACGCATGGACAAAGGCATGAGCAAGCCCCAGCGCTGCCTGGAGCATGGCTCCCCGAGCAAAGGCCGGGAACACCTGTTCTCTGAAAAGCGGGGTTGTCCCATGAAGAGGGCGGAAGGGAGCCCGCACCTGCTGCTTGGGTGCATTAATTCATTCATGCATTTGGCCAGAATTCACGGAGCGACTGAGGAGCAGAGATGAGTCGGGGCTCACAGGCAGGTTGGGGGTGGGTGTGTGTGAGGAGATGTTGTCCAGACGGGCTCCCCTCAGAGGTCACGATAGGCTCCAGATGGAGAACTTGGCCTTGAGGAGGGGCGGGAGCCCAGGGAGCTGTCGGGAGAAGTGTGCTGCGGAGGGGGTGGGGATGGGGAGCCTGTGCTGCCGGACCTGGGGAAGGGGCGGCGAGGGCCCCAGGCTAGGGGTGGCCATGGTCTAAGAGCCCCGAGTGGCTGACATGGACATGCCACCGACCGGCCCCCCCAGCCCCTCTGGGACTGGTGGCTCTCCCAGTGCTCCTGGGTCCTCGGAACAACGTCCTTCTGCTCTGGCTCCACTGCCCCTAATTCTCCATCTCCTGGCTTCTTTTTCCTTCCTCCTCTATCCCAGCCTGACTTGGGCTCTGTGGCTGCGCGTGCCCAGACCCAGGCTCCTAGTGTCTCCTCTGGCCTCTGTCCTCCTGGAGAGCAGAGCAGGTGGGAGGCAGGCAGGAGTTGCACCGAGGGAGGTCAGGCCATGTGGGCAAGAGCAGAGTGACCAGGGCAGGGACAAGGAAGGGACTTGGGGCCTGGAGAGGGCTGGGCTCTGGGCGAGTGTGACCAAGGCCAGCCTGCCCGGGGGCTGCTGCCCACCGAGCTTTGTTCCGGTTTTCATGTCGTGTTGGAAGACGCTGACCAGCACAGGTGCGGGCCGAGGGGAGGACCCTGGTGTGTCCTGGGCCACATCAATGTGCAGTGTGGCTACAGAGGACAGGCGGACACAGAGGATGGTGACAGGCGGGGCCATGAGGCCAGCAGGGGCCAGACCAGCAGAGTGGACTTAATCCCGAAGGCGGGGAGTGACAAGATCACAGGCAGCTGGAGGGGATAGATCAGGGAGGGTGAGACCACAGCAGGGAGAAGAGGAGGGGAGGTCTGGGGTGGGCAAGACTCCCAGAGGCAGGACACAGGCTCCGTGCCGGGCAGGGCAGCTGCGTGGGCGCAGCCCAGGAAGGCTGCGTGGAGGAACTGCCCTTACCTTGGTCACTGCCTCCCGAGTGGTGGGAGAGGTACAGCGAGGACAGGGAGACAAAGGCCCAAGAGGTTCTGGTGGGTGGGAAGGTGGGCAGGGGACTTTGGATTAGTCCCCACCCCCGCCAGGGCGCTGAGGGCACCAAGTCCAGAGTTTCTCGACTTTGACCTCACGGCGCCATGGTGAGGGGTGCTGGCCATCCTTGCCTCCCCGAAGATGCGGACCACGCAGCAGCGAGCCCTGCAGCAGGGGCTGGGATCCACACACTGAGTGGCCTTGCCCACGTGGCTGGACATCCCTGAGCCTCAGTTTCCTTCTCTTTGAAATGGGGTCACTCCCTCCCAGGGTGGCCGTGCAAACCATAGCGTGCCCTCCAGCAGGAAGGAAGGTCCACGCCCCCATCTGCAATCCACAGCAACCGCACGCCTGTTGGCTTTTCAGAGACTTAAAGCCTCATCCAAGGAAAAGAAGACTAGCCAAGTGCAGGTCTGCCCGTGGCTCCTGGTGTCAGAGGCTCGGGGAGGCGGCCGAGGGCCAGGCCGTGCCCTTCTCCGTGTCGCCGAGGCCCCGTGACGATCAGATATTAATATTTCCAACACCGATATTTACAAACCTCCCCAGAGGCCGAGCTGATGGACTATCGGTGATCACGCGCAGCTAAAAAGAGTATATTGATCTGGGGGAGAAAAAGAGGTCACTTTTTTTAAAACCCAAACCTATAAAACACTGAAATCCATAACCCCCCAGTTCCTGGGCTGTAGAGTGACATCCAAGCCGGGCTGCGGTCTCTGTGGCCTGGTCAATACAGCTCCATTAAGGGCCGCACGCCCGTGCCCCGCCCGCCCCTCCCAGGCCCCCACGGCTGTCCAGGTTAATATGTGCCTTCACGTTTTAATTCTGCGTCCATTAGTCACATTGCCAGCTGATCGGCTCAGCTATCGATCCCGAGGAGGGCCCGCTCGGGAGGCCTGCGCCCGGTTGGGGTCAGCGGGGACAGCTCTGCTGGCCCGAGGGCAGAGGCCGGCACGTCTCCCGGAGCCTGTCCTTCTGCACAGAATCTGCTGCGTCCAGCGCCAACCGCGGGAGCCCGGGAGGTGCCGTGTGAGCCCGCCGGGAGCTCGCAGGCCCTCCTTCGGCGCCTCGCTCACAGAACACCTCCGGGCCTCGGGCAGCGGCGCCCGGTGCCGGCCCCTCCCCGGAACGTGTGAGGCCGAGGGGCAGAGGAGGTCACGTCTGCCTTGCATCTTCTCCCGCCAAGCACCATGCAGCCCGTCCAGATCTCCGTCCCGTCTTGCAGGTGAGAATTCGAAGACTCTGAGAGTTTATGCCACTTGTTCAGATCCCACAGCTGGTAGATGAGCAAGGCCAGCTTTGACTGGCCACCAGCCTGCACCCTCAACTCTCACAATGAACAAAAGGAGCGCGAAGGAAAAGTCCTCAGCTGTGGCCCGATAGACCCCCCAGTACTGAGGGCAGTGTGAGGCCACGGCGTCTGCTACACACAGGGTGCACATGAAGGGGCCCGGACGCCCTCCGGGGATGCGACCATGTCTCCCTGGGGCCCCCAGACAGGATGCGGGGCCGGCGAGACCCAGACAGGAGGAAGGAGACCAGGCGGGGTCATCCAGGCAAGAGATGGAGGAGCCCGGGCCGCTGGCCTGGGCCCGGTGAGGACGGATGGATAGAGGCCAACTCTGCCCCGATCACAGCCATGCAGGCAGAGCCGACCGTGAGCCAGTGACGGGCTCGCAGGGGTGATCCTCACCCTGCCTGGCCCTTCCCTTTCTGCACCTGACCCTTCATGGCACAGCCCCCCCGAGATGCAGGGCGATGTCAATGATCACGAGCATCGTTCAGGAGCTGTCATGGGGGCTCCTATCGCGGGTGCAGCTGGGGAGGGGACAGTGGCACCTGAGGCCTGGGCCCACCTGCTGCAGGCTTGGCCTTGGGCTCATGACCTAAGCTCTCCTGGGCTGTGAAAGGGAGGGCTGTGAGGAGGCCGGCGGGTGGCCGGGGCCAGCATGAGCTTGCTCCTGTCCTAGAGCTCTCCTCCCACCCTGCCCACAAAAGCCTGTGTGGGAATTTCCTGCCGGCAAGGAGTGAATCGAATTCTAGATCCTGTGCATTGTGCAAACTCTAGTGTTCCTATCACATTCCCTCATTTGAAAATCATGTCGCTGCCATGACGTGGGTTTGGAGAAGGAGTTAAGATGTAGGGTGATCCACGAGGACAGAACCTCCGTCTGAAGTCGCTCCCAGCTCCAGCCCCCGGCAAAGCCCCTGGGGGTCCCAGGAAGGCTTGTTGATAAATTCATCGACACCAGGGAAGAGCAGTCGTGACCTGGGAAAGAAGGTCCCCGGGCTGAGAGAGTCCAGCCTGAAACATGGATGCTGCCCACAGCTCAGTCCCGAGGAGGGTTTTCTAGAACACGGCTGTCACCTGTGAGGGGACAGGTGGTGTGAACGGTGTCCCCCAAATCACGTCCGCCCAGAACCTCAGAATGGGGCCTTATTTGGAAATAGGGTCTTTGCAGATGTGACCACCTAGGGTCTTGAGGTGAGACCGTCCTGGGTTTAGAGGGAGCCCACTCGGGGCCGCAGCTCCCAGTGCCTCTGTGGTCATCACTGCGACTCCACCACATGGTGTCACGGTCGTGGAGTTCCTCACATCTGCTCTCGCGTCCCTCGCGTGTCTGCCCCACATAAACACAGCGAGGGGCAGCTGGGTAGGCCGCGGCACCTGCTTTGGTCAGCCTGGGGAGACGGCAGCCAGGTTCCCGCCCAACACACAAGGCCGCGACTCCCCGTGCGCCAGGCGCCACCTGCCCCGTGACCGCGTGGGACGACATCTGGAGATGGACCCTGATCGAAACAACTCCTGCGTGTCTGTGAGAGCCCCTCGGTGGGGGAGAGCCTAGGCCTGCACGCATCGCCTCCCTCATCCAGAACCCTGGTCTAAACTGAGAAGGACGCACAAAAGCTCCCTGGGTTCTTAGCATCCACGTCCATGTGCTAACAGTGACTCACAGCACTCACTCAGGCCCTACTCCCTCCTTACCCCAGAGGTGAGGACCACACGGCCAGGTTCAGAGTACAGGGGGGCTGCGCACCTCTGAGCGGGAGCATCTCTGAGAGGGAGCACCTCTCAGCGGGAGCACCTATGAGCGGGAGCATTTATGAGAGGGAGCACCTCTGAGCGGGAGCATCTCTGAGAGGGAGCACCTCTGAGCGGGAGCACCTCTGAGAGGGAGCACCTCTCAGCGGGAGCACCTATGAGCGGGAGCATTTATGAGAGGGAGCACCTCTGAGCGGGAGCTCCTCTGAGTGGGAGCATCTCGGAGCAGAAGCGCCTCAGAGCAGGAGCATCTATGAGTGGGAGCATCTATGAGTGGGAGCACCTATGAGTGGGAGCACCTATGAGCGGGAGCACCTATGAAAGGGAGCATCTCTGAGAGGGAGCACCTATGAGCGGGAGCATCTATGAGCGGGAGCATCTCTGAGAGGGAGCATCTCTGAGCGGGAGCACCTCTGAGCGGGAGCACCTCGGAGCGGGAGCCCCTCGGAGCGGCAGCAGAGTTCAACACGTTCATCAGCCGTGCCTTACCATCCAGGGCATTCATCACCCACCAAATATGTGTCCACCAGTGTCTGTGCCGGGGCCCAGGCTGGGGTGGCAGGAGCAGAGGAAAATCAGGAACATCCCCCTGGAGGAGGTCCCGGCTTAGGAAATAGAACCTGACGATGGGGGACCCGCAGGGCACAGATGGGGCTGCTGTTGGAGAGACCAGTTTCAGAGGCTTTCAGTGATCGCAGAAGCGTGTGTGTGGCTCCTGACTCCGTCCCCGGGGCGGCCCACCGTCTGCACGTCACCAGTCCTGGGGACTGCCTCCCCTGCACGGTCTCTGGGACGGCCTGCCTCTCCTCCGCTGGGTCTGAAGGGGCCCCCGCCCCGCCGCTGCCATCCCAGCCCGGGAGCCAGGTCCCACACCGTGCCCAGCTGCAGGCGGCTGGGCAGTCCTGGCGGGGGGTGACCAGCTACCGGTCGGGAGCTCTGCCGCTGGGAAGGGAAGAATAAGGCTGGGGCCACCAGGAGTGGCTGCCGCTGCTGTTCTGCAGGTCCTGGGGCAGAACCAGACCGGCCCAGCTCATGCTCTGCAACCAGCGCCTGCCCCGGGGTCCAGGGGGCATCAGGGTCCGCGTGCCGCCGTGCCGCCTGCCCAGCCAGGGACCCACCAGGACAGGGCGGGTCGAGGCACCGTCGCCTCCTCCCACCCGGGGTCTGAGCCAGTGAGACAGAAGCGTCATCATCCTCGCTCACGAGGTCAAGTTCGAGGACCTCAGTGACGCGAGCATTTTGGAAACAGACGGTTGCCCGACCCTGTGAGTTAGGTAAGCCACTGAATTGTACGCGAAGACAGGGCTAACGAGGCAAATTTTCTGTTAAGTGTATTTAACCACACACACAAAAGAGAAACACCAGGCCGCTTGGTGAGGGGAAGGCACCCGGCACCCCAGGAGAGGGCCTGCGGGCTTCTGGGTGCCAGGGGGCTGGAACTGCTGGAAGGAGGTAAACCGAGGCCAGGGAGGTGGAGCGGGGTGCAGGGCAGGAAGCCGGGGACAAGGGGAGGGAGGCTCAGCTATGCCGGACCCTGGGGGCATTCCTCCAGCCCCGCACACGCCTCCCTCGGGACTGGCACTGCACCCCCTTCTCGCGGATGAGGACCCGGGGTCATCCGCAGCGAGACTCGCGGGTCTGTCGGCCCCACGGAGGGGCCCTCGCCTCTCTTCCTGGGTCCCTCTGGGTGCTAAGCTGGGGAATTCTAGCAGACCTGAGGACCTCCCTCTAAACCTCGTCTCCCGGTGAAAGTGCGGGGCCAGAGGAGCTGGGGCTCCACAGGGTCAAAGCTGTGGGCTGAGCTGGGGGAGAGAGTGAAGTGCCCGAAGATGGGGTGGCTTCCTCCGGAAACTTGGAATCCCCGAATACAGGTGGTGAGTGACAGTGGTGGTTTGGGTTCAGGATTCCCACTATTCGGACTCTACTCTCACACACTATCAGGACTATACCTTGTTCATAGATGAAGAGAGATCTGGGAGAGCTGGAGAGGGCTGCTTTTCTGGCACTCAGGGGAGCCAGGGGCCGGGGCTGCAGTCAGCTTCCAGGGGAGCCCGGGGCCGGAACTGCAAGGAGAAAGGAGGAGCGCAGGGGGCGGCCAGCTCCCTGCCCCCCCTGCTGCCCTGGGCCAACCTCCTACACCGCACCTCGCACTGGAGCCGCATGCTCCTTACTGGGAGCACAGGTCATCTCGGCTGCGCCCGTGCGTTACAAAGCATGGAGCTGGGGTTTCGCAGCAGTTCCTGTTTGCACCCACATGGTTCGACGTCAAACTCTCTGGTAAACAGAGATGGGATGGAATGTGAAAACGTTGGCATTTCTGGCTTCTACACTCGGACAGGTTATTCCCACCCTTTCCAAAGCGCAGCCTTTGGGTCTTCTTCCGGCGGACCGCCTGGCAGCTGAGTCCCCTCATCCTGGATCTCTGACATTTGTCACCGGTGGATCAATGTCCCCCGAGGCCCCCGGGGAGGGCCCAGTCCCCGCTGCCCTCTCCAGTTGCAGAATTAAAAGTCGAGGCTGTTGGTGGTGTTGTAACAGGCCGTGTTGCCCGGCTCTGGTTACACGGAGCTGACCGTCAGCGTGCTGGAGGACAGACAGTCGCTTCTCCGCGGGGCTGGGCCCCAGAAGCTTCCGGGCAGCAGCTGCCATGGGGGTCCACTCCCTTCTCCTGAAGGCTGGGGTCTGGAAATGCAGGGTCTTGTAGCTGCAGGGGCCCAGGCTTGGTTCCAGGCACAGAGGGGAAACCCATGGCCCAGGAAAAGGGCGAAGGTTTGCCCCGAACCACACAGCAGGTAACTGAACTGTTACAATTTTGTCATTTTTTTTCAGAATTCTTAAAATTCCTAAGCTTAGCACATAAGGTCCCTCATGAGAGAACCCTGCTCCCCAAATGCATCCGGAGTCACTAACTACATGCACACACCTACGCACACGCACACGCATGCTCTCACACGTGCACACGCACACGTGTGTACATGCACACTCACACATGCACACACGTGCTCTCACTCATGCACGGACATATGTGTGGACAGGTGTGCATGCACACAGACACGCACGCACCCCTCATTCTGACGACTGAGTTCCCCACTTCGGTTCGAGGCTCCTGCCGTCACTCACCGCCCAGACTTCGCACGAGCTCCTCCCTTTGCCTTTGGTGCCCTGTCTGCTCCCTTCCTTCGCTCGGTCAATCCCGGTGCCTTTTACAAAACCCAGCCCAGCAGTCACCTCCCCCAGCTGGGCAGGGGGCCTCGTCCGGGCCCCCACCCCCTGTGCGTCCCTTCGTCCCTGCACGTGCCACCCATGGTGGGGTCCACCCGCCCGCCTCCACCACGAAACTGACTGCTTTAGAGCTGGGGCCACGTCCTAGTCTCTTGTGCGTCCCGGAGCCTGGTGCAGAGCAGGTGCTCAGTAAGCACTAACAGAATGTGTGACTGTCTCCATTCCTGTCAGTAATAGAGTATCTGACCCAAAGACTTTGGCCCTCGCCCCCTCCGCCGGTTTCGCTGGAGTCATATACTTTTGCTGACCCGGCGGGTCTGGGCCAGCTTCAGGTCTGACAGTCTCGGGTGTCTGGGAAAACCCCTGAGGAAGGCGCACAGACCTGGGGCAGGGCCTGAGGGCGGGGGGCTCCCCGTGAAGAGACCCACGTGGGATCAGCACCTCCTGCCAGGCAGCACCAGCGCTGGTGTCCCCCTGCAGCCTGGGCCCGGCTCCTCCGAGGAGCAGAAGGAGGCCGGCCTCGTCTCTTCCACCAGGGATGCCGTTCAGCCCCAGCAGAGCCACCCTCCCCGGTGGCCTCGCTTCTCAAGATGTGCAGGGCCGCGGTCTTGCGTGAAGGATCCCGTGCTCCGGGAAAGGGCCAGGAGGGCCTTGCGTGCCGCGTCTGAGGAGCCCTCGAGGTCCCGAGGGGAGGCTGGGGCGGTTTCACCCTCAGGGGTGGCTCTCGGCACCCTTGTCAATCCCCGGCTTGCAGACACATCACCCCGTCTCTGCCTGTGGCAGTACAGGGCGCGCTCCCCGAGTGCTCACGCAGCGTTCTTCTGGTGTGTGTGTGTCTGTCTCTCCTCCTCTTGCAGGGACACCAGACACCAGATTTAGGACTCACGTCCTCCAGTGTGACCTCATCTACACTAATACTCAGTGACATCTGCAAAACCCTATTTCCAAATCAGGCCCCATCCACAGGTACCAGCGCTGGAATGTGAACACGCCTCTTTGAGGGACACAGTTCCACCCACAACAGTAACTGAAGCCAGGGACTCCCTGAGATTGTCCAAAGCCAGGACATGGAAGGAGAAAGACCTGGCCAACCCTGGGGGCACCTCCAAAGAGCAGCCAGAGGAGTTTGTAAAAAATAAGCCATCATCAAAGACAGCATAAGGAACACGGGATGTCAATCCACAATCTGGGAGAAAGTATTTGTAGCACTCATGATGGATGACAAATTTGTGCAGCAAATATATAAAGAGTCCCTATAAATCAATAAGAAAAAACACAGGTAAAAGATACAAACAGCTATTTCACAAGAGGGGCAAAAGGAATGGCCCATAAGCCTACAGAAAAATGATCCGTGTCAACAACGAGGGACGTTCAAATAGATGACAACGAAATGACATCTCGTGCTTGCAGACTGGCGACGTTCCAAGCTGACACTCTGAATGCCATCGAGGATGCCGGGGTCGGGCCCACGGTTGTAGATGCAGAGCACCCGGCCCCAGACCCAGCCTGCCATGCCCTCCGCAGGCTTAAACACCTCACTTCTTTTGGCCTCAGTTTCCTTGCCTGTAGAACAGAAATTATGAAATGGGCCACGTAGCAGCAGCTGAATCTGCACATACGTGTGATGTACATGAGAGTGCCTGCCGCCTGGCGGGGGGGTCCCAGCAGACAGAGCCAGGCTGGCTAAGACCCTGCGATCTTCCTGCAGGAACTTCCCCCAAAACCCCCCTTAGTCGTCCCCCAAGGCTGGGCCAGCAGCAGCTTTGCAAACTCGTTAGGCTTCCCTCCTCAGCTGGTTTGGGCCAACAGCCCCAGCCATAAACCCACAGGATGGTGTTGGGAGCAGGGAGGCACATTCTTAGCCGCCTGCTCATACCTTCTTGCCTTCCCCAAGTCGGTGAAGCAGCCATGTCTCCACCAAGTTCCCCCGGCGGCTGGCAGGAGGTCCGGCTCTCCTGACCGGATCAGACCCCAGGCCCTAGGCCTGCAGAGTTTCCCCCAAGCAGGGCCTCCCAACAGATACAGCGATGGATAGAGTCATGGGAGCCGGGGCACTTCCCCGTGGAGAACAGTCCCCTACCCCGCTCCCACTTCCTCCAGGAAGCCTTCCCAGTTGCTCAGAGTAATTGGAGATATTCTGCCACAGGCAGGCCAAGCCCCACAATGGGCCCCTGTTCTGTTCGTGGACTTTGTTCTCTTGGGTTCCTGGAGTACTGACCTCTGCTCTGGTTTCCTTACGCCTTCCCCCACCCATGCACACCCCCTGTGTGGGACCCAGGACACCTTGGGGACTAGCCCTGGCATGCCCTCGAGTGGCTCACAGTCCCACAAAGGACAGAACCAGGAGCCCCAGCAGTGTGCCACGAGTGGTCCGAAGTGGGTGGGTGGGATCTGTGGGAGCGCCACGGGGCCCCCAAGCAGCTCGGCCTCAGAGCTAAACCCTGGTTTGCAGGTTCCCCGCACCCCAGCCCCATCTCCTTCCACCGAGACTCCCTGACAGGCCCCACGGCCCAGACGCGCCCTCGGTGCTGGGCAGAGTCTACTTGCCGTCCAACCTCCCCTGCAGTAAGGTACAGCCAGGGTGTGAGCAGGGGCGATGTTTGGAATTTGGGGGGAGGCATGTAGTGGTAAGGTGCTGGGCCACAAGCCAGGGCAGGCTTGGGTCCCTGTGTGCCATGCCCTGGAGCATGAGAGAGGCTTGGGTACCTAGCTGTGCCAGGATGATGCCTGCCCTTCGGGCCCACCCCTTCCTCTGCTGTCTGCGTCAGGCAGGGTGCACAGGGGAACCTGTGGGTGGCGTGTAGGGCAGCCAACACCACGCCACCCTGGGTTTCTCTGGGACTGCCCATGTTTTAGCTTTGAAAGTCCTGCATCTTGGCAAACCCCTCAGTCCCGAATCCTGGATCCTGCCCACTCTGGGACAAGAGGACCCGCGAGTCCCTCTCTGCCGCACAGCTAAGCCGTTGCTCCCGGGAAGCCGCGATGCATGAGTGAGTCCAGACAAGGTCAGCGCCAACTTGAAACTCATTCTCTGGAGCCGGGCCCTGCAGACTCACACACCCTGTGGCTTCCAAGAACATGCACATAAGGTTTGAAATGAACAAACCTTATAAAACTATATCCTTTGGAGTTAAAAGCTGGGGCTTCAGGAATCAACCAAATGAATGTCAGATTGTTTCTCCCCCTGAACGAGCCAAGAGAAAATCAGCCAAAGAACGGAGCTCACCAGGGAGCTGGGGGAGGTATGGTCAGTGGGGCAGAGTTTATGTGGAGGGCTGGGTTAGGCAGGGTTCTCCAGGGAAACAGAACCAATAGGAGATATGGAGAATAAAGATAGATATATAAGCTATGGAGACATGCAGATATAGATATTTGTTATAAGAAATTGTTAACATGATTATGGAAGCTGGCAAATGCAGTCACAGAACTGATGTCCCAGTTGGAACCTGAAGGCCAGGAGCGTGGTAGAACCAGACAGACCCAATGTCCCAGTTTCAAGGCCATCAGGCAGGAGAATTCCCTCCCCTTGGGGAAGGGTTAGTCTTTTGTTGTATTCGGGTCTTCAACTGATGAGATGAGGCCCACCCAGGTGGAGAGAGCAATCTGTTTTACTCAGTCTACTAACTCAAATGTTGACTCATCCAAAAATGAGCCCCCCCCACCAAGAAGCTCCCAGAATCATGTTAGGTCAAATATCTGGAAAGCCCCAGCCCAGTCATGTTGACACATAAAATTCACCATCACAGGGCTAACGAGAAAGTTTTGGCTAAAAACAGCAGTGACGGGCGCACACCAGGAATGTATCTAATGCCACTGAATGATACCCACACAGACGACTCAACAATAAAGATTGTGTTAAATGTATTTTATCGCAATTTTTAAAAACACACAAAACAGGGTTTTACAGTTGCCCAATTTTATAGGTTTCAAAAAAAAGAAGCTCTAGCACTCACTTTGGCAGCACACATACTAAAATTGGAACCATACAGAAAAGATTAGCATGGCCCCTGTGCACGCAAATCTGTGAAGCATTCCATTTTTTTTTAAAGCTATAATTAGCAAAACTGTTTCCATGACGCACCAAACCAGAGTCGGCAAACCGTGGGCAAAGGGCCCGAGAGCTGGCGTTCTCCACTCTCGGGCTGCACAGCCTCCCTCCACCCTTGTGTCAGGGAAGCTGCCAGAGACAATGCCTGAGTGAATGGGCACATGTGTGTTCCAATAAAACTTTATTCGTAGACACAAAAAATGAAATTTCATGTAAAATTTTCAAGCCCCCAAACATTCTTCTTTTTGCTTTTTTTTTTCAACCTTTGAAAACAGGAAAACCATTCTCAAGTGGCCAGGTGTGCAAGAATAGACAGCAGGTTGGATTTGGCCCGTGAGCTATAGTTCACTGGCCCCTGACCCAAATAAATGGGAGCTGAGGCCAGGCCCCCATGCGGGCGCCAACTGCAAGCCCAGCTGAGGGGGCTCAGCCACGCCTGGGGCACCTGGGGGGTCAGGGGCCTGCTCTCATCACATGTGCGGGGCAGGGCAGGGCACCCACCATGGGCGAGCAGCCGGGCTCTGCGGGGACAACAGACCTGTGCCTGGGGGCTGGAAGGACCATGCGTCCATGCAGGAATCTCACCCCGGACCGCATCCTCCCCAACAGGCAGCCCTCCGCCCATGTCCTCCCAGTGTCACTCCCACTCCGACTGCCCACTTTAACAGCTAGGGAGACGATGTCCACTGTTCTAGAGGGGCTGCCCATTCAGGTTTGCTTGGGACTGAGGGGTTTACCAGGATGCAGGACTTTTGTGGCTAAAACGTGAGCAGTCCCAGGGAAACCAGGGTGGAGGGTGTTGGCCGCCCACAGCCTCCCCTCGGGAACCCACCTGTGAGTCAGCAGAGGGAGGGGGCAGGCCAGGAGGGCGGGCATCAAGCCTGGCACAGGTAGGTGTGCAAGAGCCCGAGTATGGTTTCCACGCCCAAGGGAACACGAATGGCAGTGAGCACAAGAAAACTGCACCACGCATGGCAACAAGGCGGGCCCCCCCCCAGCAGTGCCCAGCAAAGAGCTCGAGGGCAATCTCATGTTTCCGAAGCATAGAACAGGTGAAACCCATCCAGGGGTGACCTATGGGGGCGTGCCTGGGAGGGGGGGTGCTCCAGGGGCAGAAGATGGGGGGGCCTGTGTCCGTTGCTCCCTCCGGTCCTGAACCAGTGTAGGTCTGTGTGACACTCCCGCCCTGCGTGCGGGTCAGTGCGCAGTATCTGGAACCGCGCCGAGTTCTTCGCGGCTGTGCACTCACCATAGTTATCCATGTGACAGGCCTTTATCGGGTGCCTCCGTGGGCCTGGCTGCATGCCCGGTGCCAGACAGAACCCGACTGTGTCGTGCCCCTCACCCCCCCAGAGCCCCCCAAGGGGTAGGTGATCTCAATCACATGTTACAGACGAGAACACTAAGACCAACGAGGTGAAGTCAGTCTCCTCAAGTCACACTCAGCAGAAGATGGACCCGCTGCCCCCCGCCCCATCTTCCTGACTCAGAAGCAGCAGCTCTGGTCTTCCCCGGCTGAGCTTTTCCTTGCAGGGGTGGGGGGGTGCCAAAGGGGTTCTGCTGTCCTCCTTCCTCTTCAGGAAGCCCAGGTCCTCCGCGCAGACCCCAGACCTAAGAAGAGCCGGCCCCCTCCCCCCCCACACCCCAACCACTGGCAGTGCCGGGGGCCGGTGTTCAGGCTACAAATACCCTGACAAGACGGGTCTTCAATGTGAAATCGCCGCCATCAGCAGGGCCTGGCATCCCGGCCTCCCATTATAGCCAAATGAATAACTCCGTTTAGAGAAGTCGTTCGGGGCACTGCCCTAGACAATGACTCCTGTCAAAAGATTTACCGAAGCTCATGGGCAATGCGGCGGGAGGCCCCGTGGGCCTGGCCTCAGAGTTTATCAGCTCATGCAGAAAACAAAGATTGCAGCGTGGACCATTTTGCCGCTGAAATTCATGCCTTTTGACCCCAAATGGAGAGATAATCCCAGGGCTTGTTTCCACTTGAGCTTGGAGATGTAAATAGCTGGCTTTGAAGCAGAACCTCACATTGGCCTCGGGTGGAAAACAAAGCAACCACGCTGCTGAAGACCGTGGTTTGTCACCTCATTCCGCCACTCCACCCCGTCAGACAGCAAGCCCCAGGGAGAATTCTATTTTACGACCGGGTGCTTGACAGAGCTTTTGGAGGAAGTCATATGCTTGTTCCATTCCCATAGTGAAGATTGTAAACTTGATCACGATTTATTTTCTCCTTGGCTGCCAGGAAGCTCAGAAGTCCAGAAAAGCTTAAGTATATCAGCAATGTCGGTCCTTTATAATATAATAAGTGCATTCTCTTTTATGCTAGTATTGTGGCTTCTACTTGGATTTTATTATGTTTGTTTAATGTGCCTCATGCTGTAAGCCCTTCAATTCCTCTGTTGGAAAAGTGGGGGGATGAGTAAAATAAAATAACAAAGCAGAGTGGAGAAGTGAGGAGAACACAGACTGAAGTCTGCTCACCTGCTTTGGGTTGTGACAGCTGATCGGATTCTTTGATGGTATGAACTATCGGTTTCCTGCCCATGTACGACTCTGGTTCTGGTAATGGTGTTGACTCACCATTAACCATGCACCTGCCAATGGGTGCTCAGGATCCTCAACCAGGACTGTATCAGTCAGCTTTGCCTGGTAACAACCACCTCCCGGATTTCACAGTTCACAGCAATAAACATTGATTTCTCATTCTCTGTGGCTCAGCTGTGAGGACCTTTCCAGGGACCTAGGCGAACCAACAGGCCCAGTTTGGGCCATGCTTTTCTGGCGGTGGGTAAAAAGGGCCAGAGGGCTGGAGAAAAGCCTGGAATGGCTCCTAAACCTCCTGCTCAAGCACATCTGCCCCTGAGCCACACAGTCAGTGGGTGGGGAGAGGATGCAGTCCCCCGGAGGGCTACGGCCACACGTCCGCACAACGGAGGCTTGGCTGGCTGGCTTCCGGGAAGGTGGACGGAGAGCCTAAAGCAATGATACGCTCTGCCGTGAAAACCCCAGAAGGGAAGCCCCGTGTGGGCAAGGCTCGGGCTGGTCTGCTTGCCCAGCACAAGAGAAAGACCCAGCACACTGTAGGACTCCACAGAAGAGACTGGAATGCACAGGTGAGGAACGGACAGCAGACCAGCTGAATGAGTCACCAGCAGGCCCAGGATGGGGCACGTGTGCTTGGCTCCACTGCTCAGGGTTCCCTCCTGTCTGCGGACCTACCAGCACCTCTCCCATAATAAAATGGGGAGACAAGAGCAACAACCCCCCGGGACAGTGCACATCAGCCCCTAGCAGGCACCAGGTGTGTGAAAGGACACGGGAAAGTGGTTTACTGGGCCTTCAACCCCTTTGAGCGTGTGGTCCCATGTAAGCCGGACAGACCAGGCGACAGACACCAAATACATGTGCATGTTGCCATCATAAGTTGAGATGATGACAAGGATAACAGCCAATAGTCACAGAGCATTTACTGAGCCCCAGGCCCTGTCCCCGCAAGGTAGGAATTATCATCCCCATTTTACAGACAAGGGAATCAAGGTGTGACAGCTTTAAATTTGTCTGCGAATTCTTGGACCTCCTCGCATCAAGGTCACCACCTTGCTCACCAGAACACACATTCCAAGAGCCCTGACCTGCATGAGGGAAGTTCCATTCCCTGTAGCAGCCATGCTGGGAGAAAGCACAGCCACGTGGAGAGGCCAGGTCTGAACACTCGGGTCAACAGCCCTGGTCTTTGCAGCCTAGGCACCAACCACAGGGGCAACAAGGCTTCAGATCATCCCAGCCCCCAGCCACTGAGTCATTCAGAGCCTCAAGGCAGGGGCCCCCAACTTGGTGGAGCAGAGACAAGCCACCTGCACTGGCTCTTTCCAAAAAGACTATTTCGTGCCCCTGCTTTTGGGCTGATCCGTTTGTGGCAACAGGACAGAGATTGACTGCCCTAACAAATCCTGGGCTGGAGAAGAAGGTAAAGAGGCCTTGCAGAGACTGCCCATGAGGCCCACAAAAGAGTGAGAAAATGCTCTGGGGGAGAAGAAGGAGCCGTGCTCTGTGGTGGCCCAAGGAGAGCAGCCACCATCAGTGACAAGAAGAAGAATAGGAAATGCACCCAGTAACTCAGTGATCCAGCAGCTGGTTTCTGGATGGGCCATGTAGTAAAGATGTGAGGTGCTGAGGACCAGACAGGGTCTGCTGTCATTCCTCGGGTCTGTAGCTGCGGCTCGAAAGCAACCACCAACAAGGCATGAAAAGACGGGCATGGCTGCATTCCGATAATTCTCTGTTTACAAAACAGGCAGCGGGCTGGATTTGGCTCCGGGGCTATAATTTGCTGACCCTTGGTCTAACGAAGATTTCCAGGAAAAACACGAAAGTGCCGCCTCTCTTCCCCGGCTGCCTATGATAAAATGCAAGTGGAGAGGGATGAGAGGTGACTAGCCAGCAGTTCAATTTTCAAGAAAAATTTAGAGAAAACGTAAAGGAGCCAGGACTCACTGGGTTTGAAAATAGAAGTGTTTCTCATTCTCAGCCTGTCCACATTTGAAAATGTCTTCAAATTTTAAAATGCATCAAGTTTTAAAATGGCTTTAGAGAGAAGATCAAACGCAGAATGGGGCTGCAAGATTCTTTGTTAAGTGCTCAGAAAGACCTAAAGGAGAAGCTCACAGATAAAGACCCTTTCCAGAACTTAACAGGTGTCCCCTTGACCCTCTCGCTTAAACTGTCTTCAAGAATCTCAGGATAGACAAGAGCTGCTCCTACAGGAATATGTGGTGGCTGTGTCTCTGGTCCAACAGACTGAACGTCAGTAACCACCATAGGAAACCCACAAGGTCTGAAAGAGGATTTCACTGTTGAAACACAGCAGCCTGGATGACGAGGGATGGAGCTGGCAAGAAAACCCCAAGAAGCCCTTGCACCCTAATGTCTCACAGGCAAGAAGCAGGCTGGGAAGGTCACTTAGTTGCAAACATAAGCCACTTCTTCTGGTGACAGGGGACCACCCAGAGGGGAGCCAACAGCCATGGAGAGCAACCCCCAGGGAGGATGAATGGGGCTAGTCTTTGGAAGTGCCCTGAGCAGTGGCCTCCCTGGGTTCCTGGTACCCCGCTGTTTGAATGCCTCCTGTTGGGGGCTGCACGTGACTGTCTCTTTAGTTTAATCTTCAGACAGAAAGGGAGCCAGAACCACAAGGTGAGGCATTTCCCACACCTGGGGCTGATGGACAACATGAGACCCTGGCCCTGAACCCATGACAGATGAGACAGGGGATTGTGGAAGGAGATGAGTGTGATTTGCACATGGGAGGAACATAAATAATTCACAGTCAGAGGGCAGACAGGGGCTTTGAAACATGTTCACAAATTCTTTGAGGCCTTTCAGGTGGAGAAGTGGAGGCCTATGTCTCTTCTTAAATCTGGATGGGCTTGGGGCTTGTTTGAATCCAACAGAAAGTGGTAGAAGGGACACCTCACTCAGAGAGGTGACTCACCTCCCCCTCACTCACTGATACTCATGTCTGGACCCCGAGCCTCTGTTATACATGAGATGGGGTGACCCTGCAGCCACCAGGCTGAGAGGAGGTTGGGCCACATGAAGGGCCCCTGGTCCCAGTTAGCAGCCCTCCTCCTTGACAGGTACACCTGTCACTGGCACTTCCTCCCTTCTGTCCTCACCCTTGATGGGAGTGTCACCACACTCACCACCCACTCTTCACCCCTCACTCCCCATGCACACCTCCCATCCCAGCCCTACCATCTTCCTGCTGCTCCAGATCTCCATTTCCCACTCACCTCCTCTTCCAAGGTGACCTCCAAAGTCCTGGCCCTGGCCCCATCCTGCTCACCTGCCAGCCTCTTGGCCACACACTCAGCATCTGAGGCTCCAGGGCACTGCCTAGGCTGGGAAGCTAGTCTCGGGTCGACCCCCTCCCCCATCTCCTCCCCTCCCCCATCATCAAAGCCCACCTGCTCCTACCTGGTACTCTAGACCCTTTGCCCACTTCATCTCTGTTATTGGAGTGTGCAGTGTCGCCTTTCCCGCTCACCTTGTTGGAATATCAGGTCACGCCAGCATCTGGCTCAGCACTGGTACTCCTGGGATTTGGGTCGAATGGGTGAACGGGGAGCTTTGGGGTCAGCCAGGCCTCCACCCCTGCTCTGTCCTGCCCTGGCCATGAACCCTGCATAGGCAAGGTGTCTTCTTTGTGCCAACTTACCCTACATGCACAATGGGGTGACTTGGCCTGATTTCCTGGGGTCTAGCGAGGGTTTGCTGAGCCTATAGATCCAGCTGCTCCCAGAGGCCCCGCCCCCATCTCCCTCCTGCCCCTCAGCTGTGACCTTAGCCTCCCGACTCCAGGTCTCTGAGGCTCAATTTCCCATCTATGTGGAGACCAGCCTCTGCATGGGCGGTGGGGAAAGGGTTCTGTGGGAGGGGGCCTGGAGACTAACACCGGACGCCTTTGTACCTTCCCTCCCATGCTCTCCCCAGCTCATCCTCACGGCAGCCCTTCACGTCAGTGTGACCACCCCTCACCTCATAAACCAGGAACCACGGCTCAGAAAGGTGAAGTGGCCGTCTACATGGCAGGCAGAGGAGTATGGATTTGAACCCAGTCTGTCTGGCTGCATTGGTTGGCCTGGGCAGGGGTTGGGGTCTTTCCTGGGAGCCTGATTGTGCCCTTTGGGGTTATTACTGTGCACGGTGGTGGGAGTCACCACCGTGGGAGCAGTCACCTAGCGGGTGTGTAAGGCGGACCTACCGAGCGCACGGGGGGCCTGGCCGAGCCACGTGAGAGCTCCCTTCGGGCAGATGTCATTGCTGCGGGGGCCTCCGGTTACCATGCCTACCCCGGGCCTGTCCCCAGAGGCACAGCAAGGCAGCCCCAGGTCACAAAGCAATCTGTCCTCTCTACTCACCCCCACCCCCCCAGAGGCAGCATCTTCGAGCTGTCACTCGCTGTAACCTGATCAGCGACAGGACAGGGGTCTGGGGCACCAAGACAAGAGACATCTTAATTAGTGGCTTTTCCGGAGCAGCCAGAGCCCCAGACATCTCTTAACTTGTCTGAGCCGGAAATCCGGGCTTCCCGTGCGGGTTGCTGGAGGTGGGCGGCTGGGCTGGGTGGCTCTGCACCGGCCTGCGGGCCGTGGGCGTGGCCTGCGACGCTGCGGGAGCTGAGGGCTCACCCTGTGCACCTGGGCCTGGTTCCCCTTCCCGGGGTGCGGAAGTGAGCCTCCGTCCCCACAGGAGGTCACACAAGGAGGACGGTGCCCGGCAGGCACGGCGAGGGCAGCCTGGAGCACCACACGCAGAGTTCCAGCAGAGAGTGGCTCCCGAACCCCGGGAGCTGTGGCAGGGCCTGGTTTGGGGGCCGAGCCCTGGATCTCCGGGGAGGGAAGCTAGTCCTCTGTTGGTGACGGACCTGGCAGGTGGCCCATACAACCTCTTAACCCAGAGCCCGTGCGCCTGACGGCAGTGTTCCAGCTACCTTAAAGACCAGGGGGCACCCAGACGGGCAGCCGGGGCCGGGAGGGCTGTGGGGGCGCATGGGCCTTGTGGCAGAGCAGGGAGCAGGGCGCTGGGAGCAAGAGAGCTGGCAGGAGGGGGCCCGGGCCAGCTCGTCCAGGCCTGGGAACACCGGGGCGGGAGCTAAACTCCACTCAGGGGTCAGTGCGGCCATGACCAAGGATGACGGGGAAGCCACCTCCCTTCCCGGAGACGTTGCTGCAGCCCCGGGGACAGAGGGCAGCCTCTGCAGCTGGCGCAGCTTTGAGGCCCAGCTCAGAACGTGCTGGCCGGTGAGCGCCCAGGGGTCCCGCGCCTGTCCGAGGCTGTCCCCTCATCGGGCAAACAGAGACGGCGCGCTGGACTCCGGACATATGTCTCACTCCCGGCCCAGGCAGGGCGGAAAGAGCTATGGAAAAGCTCCAGCAGTTTGCTAACGTCTTAAACCCACAAACCAAGGACACCCACCGTCCACAGCACGTGCACCCTTCCACACGCAGCCGAGGTGTTTGACCTGCATCCGTAGGGTGGGGGTGACCTCGAGGAGGGGAGGGTGGGGAGGGAGAGGGGGCCTCAGCTGAGTCTGTAAAGTTTTATTTCCTGAAATAGAAAAAGTGCGTGAAGCCAACATCACGGGCGTCAGTGACAAGGGCGGTGGCCGCCGGCCCCCTGAGGACTCAGAAGTGCGTCAGTTCTGCAGGTCGCTTGGAGGGGAGGAGGGGCTCAGGAAGTGGGGTTGTTCCCGATGCTGGCGCCAGCACTCATTTCCTGGGTGTTCTTGGGCAAGTCGCTTCAGGGCCCGGTCCTGCAGCTCCAGGGGACAGAGCCAGCCATGGAGCTGGTTCTCATGCCGACGTAACACAGTGACCTGCGCCGACCCCACTGGGAGAGCGCCTAGCTAGTGCTGGGACTGGGACTGGGAGTGAGGAGCAGCTGGGGCGTGGGATGGAGGGGAGACAGGTGAGCCTGGAGAGGTGGGGTCCAGAGGGAGAAATCGTGGGAGGCTGAGCTCAGTGTCCAGGAGAACATCAGTGTCCAGGGATGAAGGGCTATGTGGAAGGCACGAGGCCCCCATCACAGGAGATGTGCTCCTTCCCGTCTCAGGGATTCTGCGGAAGATCCCCTTCGGGGGGTCGGGGACGCAGCAAGGAGGGTTGGACGGTAGGGAGCTGCTCTCTCGGACCCTGAAACGTTCCCTGGAGGGCCCTGCCTGGCTGCTGGGGACACCATCTGTGCGCCCCCTCTCTGGCCTGGCTGAGCCTGGGGTCTTGGCCGGACCTCTCCGGAGCAGCCGAGGTCATGCCCCCTGCCCTGTCCAGATGGGCCTGGGCCCACCCCATCCGCGGCAGACGAGGACAATGGCCCCTGTTGTTGGCCGGCCGCCCTCGGCCACATTCTCCAGGGACCTAGTGACCCTGAACAGGGGCTGTGAAGAGGTGCCTGCTGACTCAGCGAGATGCCCACTCGCTAATGAAGGGCCGTTGGAAAGGGCCTTGACCTTGGTCAGCAGGCAGGAGCCCTCCATCCAGGAATGAGACAGGTGGTGATGTCACTTCCTGCCCCACCTGGAGTGCTTGCCCAGCCACGTGGAAGACAACAGCCAGGGGTCAGCGGTCACGGACAGCCGGTCTGGGAGCTAGAGCCATGATGGGAGATGTGTCCGAGATTTAAAGCAGGCACTGTTCCCACAGATTTGGGACACAGCAGTGACCACACCATCCGAGCAATGAAAGCCAGGACCGAGGGTATCCCCAGGTGCTATGGGAAGGCAGAGTGGCCCTCACCCCACCTGGACACCAAGGAAGGCTGCCCAGAGGAGGTGACCTGGAGTCACATCTCCAAGGATGGTTAGCATTAGCCAGACATCACAGAAGGAGGAGGGGAACTCCAGGAACGAAGCAGCAAGCACAATCATTATTAGGCACAGGGGCTGGTGAGATGACAAATCATTTGTCATGACTGCACGCTGGCCTCCCAGCGGTGAGAGGCTCGGCCTGAGCAGGGCAGTGGGGAAGCACCAAGGGGATGAGCCAGGGAGGGGAGGGCCAGATGTGTTAGAAACAGTCCTCCAGGTTGGAGGCCAGGAAGCCAGTGAGGGGACAAGGGACAGTCCAGAAGAGGATGGGGTGGGTGGGACAGACACAGGAGCCAGGAGCGAGGTCAAGGCGTGGGCTGGTGATTGTCCACGTAGAGGGGGTCCAGGAGTGCTCGGATCCCTGCAGGACACTGGAGCAGAGACCCAGAAGCAGGAAAGCACGGAATGTGGGGGGAGTGATAACAGGTGCACATTTCCCGGATTACAGGAAACGATGTGGGAGGACCTAAGACAGGCCAAGGGGGCCTGACTGGGGACCTTCGATGGGAAAGGGTATCCAGACAGGGCTCGGCTTCCCTAAAGGGAGAGGGCTGGAGCGGGTATAATCTAGACATGATGGAGGTTCACATACATGAGGATAGGCAGCAGGTGACCAGTCGCTGTGACTTCCTGCCGGCATCAGGTCCCAGAACCCAGTGCTCAAACTCCGGCAAAGCCCCCATGGGGTCCCATGCTGTTCCACACCATGACACGCTGTTCCTTCCAGCCACTATAGGAGTGGCCCCCCACCCACAGGCAGAAGGAATTACATTCCTCCACAGGTACCTGTCCCATAAGAGCTGTGTAACTTCGGGCACTCAGCTTTCCTTCTCTGAGATGTAGTCCCCTCTCCCGTAAAATAAGCCATATATAATCCCTCCCTTGCTTTCCTCCCAGGGCCATTAGGAACCATACATAAGGGTACAAAGGTGCCTTGTGCTGCCCAGGAATGGACATGATGAAAAACAGTCTCCACGGTGACACCCTCTTCTGCAGGAGAGCTCAGATGCTGTTTCCAGCACACATAAGACGCTTACAGACCTTGACAACCTACAGGTCAAAAATAGGCCCCCACAAATTTCAGAGAGTAACTGTCACGCAGACTATGCTCTCTGACCGCAGTGCAATTAATTTACAAATGAATGATAAAAATGTGATTTGGATGCATATACGTATAAATTTGGAAAAGTTTAGACACTCTCCTAAACAATTCACGAGTTAAAGAGCAGATTACGATGGAGATTATGAATTACTTGGTGTGAATGAAAAAGAAAGCATTCTCTATGGTTTTGGGGTGCACCTAGGTTGGTTTTTAGAGGTATATTTGTAAGCTATGCATTTATCACGGGAAAACCTAAAATAAACAAATTACATGTTTAACTAAAAGGAAGACTAGAATGACAGCAGCTGTAAAGAGCCTATAAGAGGAGAAGTAAAGACGTGAGGAGAAATGGATTAAATAGAAATTAAAGAAATGTAGAAACAACCAAGGAAAGTAAAATGTTCTCTGAGGAAATCTGATCGGAAAACTGTCTGGCAAGACTGAACAAGAGAAACACCTATCGAGCAATATCGGTAGGAGTGAAGGAGAGGGCATAGCAGGTGCAGGGCAGGTTTAGAATCTGTGAAAGAATAATGCAATCAACTTTGTGCTAATGATTCTTCCATGCAAGCACAATGCACAATTGCCTTGAAGAAAAATCAACCACCAAAACCAATTCAAGATGAAAGAGCAGACAGGAGCACGCTGATAACCCAGGCAGACGCGAACTGATGAGCAGAAACTCACACCTCCAAACCACAAAAACAGCCACGGAGCCTAGATCGGATTACATCAAGACTTACCAAACCTTCAAGGAACAGACAATCCTCATTTTGTGCACTCTGCTTCATAGAATAGGGGGAAATGTGACATTCATTCATTTTCTGAGGCTGATATAACCTACAGCTTGAAGTTAAATGACATTTCATGAAAAGAAAATGTTACATCAATTTCAATTAAAAATATAGATGTGGGGCACCTGTGTGGCTCAGTTGGTTAAGCATCCAACTCTTGGTTTCGGCTCAGGTCATGATCTCAGGGTCATGGGATCAAGCCCCACATCGGGCTCCACATTCATGGGGGAGTCTGCTGGAGATTCTCTCCCTCTGCTTCTCCCCCTACTCATGAACCCACACTCACTTTCTCTTGCTCTCTTGCAAATAAATAAATAAAGCTTTTAAAAATGATATAGTTGTAAAAAAAATCTTAAGGGAAAGACTGGCAAATCGAATCTAGAAGTGTACTCAGATGACTACAGCTCATTTTAGTGTGTCCCATAAACACAAGGAGAATTCTCAGTTCAAAAGCATGCTAACGAACAATGGTGCATAAGAGATGGAAGGATAAGGGTGGCATCTTCCCAGATGCCAAACCAACACTCAGTACATCTCCACCTCCACTAACTATTTCATTTTCAAAATTCTTAACAAACCATGAACAGAATGAACTTTCCTTATCTGAAAAAATTGAGACAAGATATAGGCTAAGCTGCTGAGCCAAAAGACCTAAACGGTATTGGGACAAGATAGGAGTTTGTCTGTCTGACATATAACAATGCAGGGAAAGCAGGGGTCCTGGCCAGGCAGGTGGCTCTGCTCTCTGAGCTCACCCAGGGACACTGGCTCCTCCCATCTCAATGTCCACACACCCTAGCATGCTGTCCTCACCTACTTGGTCAAAGTGGATTACCATCACCATCATCACTTCCACAGAAAGGGAAAGAGGGAAAGTGGTGTGGAATCTGCACACATCACTTCTCCCCAGATCCACTGATGAGACTCATGTGGCCACACCAAGACCGAGAAATATAGTTTTCATCTGGGTAGCCATGTGCCCTGCTAAAACCCAAGGAAGTTCTATTACTAGAAGGGAAAACTAAGGGCAAGTGGGTAAAAAGGGGCAGTTTGTAGATTCTACCATACTTGATAAAAACTATTTATCAAAAAATAGAGAAAACAGGGGTGCCTGGATGGTTCAGTCATTAAGCATCTGCCTTCGGCTCAGGTCATGATCCCAGGGTCCTGGGATCGAGCCCCGCATTGGGCTCCCTGCTCCATGGGAAGCCTGCTTCTCCCTCTCTCACTCCCCCTGCTTGTGTTTCCTCTCTCGCTGTGTCTCTCTCTGTCAAATAAATAAATAAAATCTTTAAAAAAAAAATAGAAAAAACATTAGACTTAGTCATTACATTTTCCAAGTATCCTAATCAAATTCAGGGTTAAGGCAAGGATGCCCTCATTGTCACTTATGTTCAGAATTGTACTGGTGGATCTAGACAATGCAATAAGACGAGAAAAAAAATCAAGAGGCAAACATTGGAAAACACTCTGTCCACATAGGAAGTCCAAGATAACCTATGGACAAACTGGTATAAGTAGTAAAAATAATTATACAGGTATAACTAATAATCAGCAAGATTGCTGGATACAAAAACAATGAAATTCCTAGATGCCATTAATAATCAATTTAAAAAATTGAGAATAGATCCCAATTTTAAGCAACCCAAACTATAATCTTTAGAACTATGCAAGATGTTTCCAGAAAAGTTATGAAATATATCATATTAATGGATATGAAGACTCATATCATAAAGATGTCAACTCTAAATTAGCCTATAGAATCAATGAACTTTGAATAAAAAATTCTAGCAAATGTGTTCCCATGAGACTTGGAAAGTTTGGATAAAAGGATAATGGAAGAGAAATGGGCCAAAATAACTAATTTATTTTCTTTAAAGATTTTATTTATTTATTTGACAGAGAGAGAGAGCGAGAGCATGAGCCAGAGGGAGAGGCAGAGGGAAGGGGAGAAGCAGGCTCCCTGCTGAGTAGGGAGCCCAACGGGGGGCTCAATCCAGGACCCTGTGGTCATGACCTGAACTGAAGGCAGACACTCAACCAAATGAGCCACTCAGGTACCCCTAACTTCAAAAGTTTTAGGAAATAAAACATTGCAATGAGTTACTTTACATTTATAGTAAATAAGAAAGTGTGGGAACGGGTCAAGATGAGACACATAGACAGAACAAACCAGGAAGCTCAGAAATAATGCATCTATGTATGGAAACCTGACAGAGGCAGGAACACAAACCATCAGGGTAAGAATAGGTCATTCCACGGTGCTGCTGACTGCGAATGATGGCTTTCCACATGGAAAAAAGATCAAATCCCTACCTCACACCATATACAAAGGTTGACCTCTGATGGATTAAAGACACAAATGTGAAGAGAACTATAAAACTTTTAGGAGAAAATATCAACTGACATCTTTATGATCCCAGAGTAAGAAGGAATCTTTAAATACGGCACCAAAAAAATGCAAACCATAGAGGGAAATATTAACCACTTAGACCTACCCCATTGGCCTAAGCAAGCCCTGGCTGAAAGCAGAGGGCAGGAGCTGCAAAGTCACATGGCAAAGCAGTAGATGGAGACAGAGAAGGGTAGAGAAGGTGGATCATTTTTGCCCCCATCGTCCACGCTCAGCGTTGGCAGTCAGGGAACGGGCATTGAGAGGAGCAGTCTCCGAGCAAGGTGATGGAGACAGAAGGGTAGGAAGTGAAGGAGGAGGTGAAAGGAAGGATGGGGGGTGCACACGCCCAGCTCTATAGACCCAGGACAGCCTGCCTGCCCCATAGCTCAGCGAGCCAGCACCCAGGAGGGGAGTCCGCGTCCTAATCGAAGGAGAAAAGATTCATCACAAGAACACTGACCTTACTGATACGGTTATTTTGGATTTATTCCCTAACTCTTTCCAAAGTGACTAAACACAAAACAAGACTACACACTCAGTGAAATAGGGCAATTAAGACAAAAATAGAAACCCTAAAAAGCGGTGTAGGTTCTAGGGGGGCAGGCGTAGCGTCGGGCTGCCTCCTTCCCGCTCGCCCACTCTGAGCATCTGGCACCTGACACTGGGGGGTGCCCGTGGGGAGAGAACGGAGACAGTGGGTGCCAGCCAGCACCTGGGCTGGGCGCAACACCGGTGGGCGCTGGTTTGGATATCTGAGCTTGGAAGCCAAGATGAAAAGGAAACATCAGGAGTCCACCTTTCTTGTTCTGGCCGGTTGATCTGCAGAGATGAGCGCCACTGTGTTCACCCAGAGAGCTTTGAGGACAGAGGTGTTCATTAATCATTCCCTTCAGCAGCACTGCTGGGCATGGGGGTGATGCAGATCCGGCCCCCACTCTGCAAAGCCCTCCCTAGACTGGTGAGGGGTGCTGGTGGGGTGCGGGGACACTGGGGGCCCTGGGGTGCAGGAGCTTTGGCTGCAAACGTCTGAAGGGTTTCTAGAAGCAGCCAAATGGCTTGTGCACCAGGGAGGACATGAGCAATGTGCATTCTCATCTTTGTAGAACTCTGCAGGGGTCTCGGCCCTCTGTTTCAGGACCTGGAGCATTTCTGACAGTCCCTTTAACTTGTTCCTGCAGCCTCCATGCTGAATTCATCGCGTCACCCAGACCAGGAAGATGGAGGTCGCCCTTGCTGCCCACACAACAGGCCTCCCGTCCCCCAGAACCACGTTTCCTGGCTGCCCACTCCTCCACGCCCATGCCCCCCGTGACCCTGCCATCCCAGTGCCCTAGATCCTTGCAGACCTCCTCACTGGTCACCTGTTCTGGACTCACCCCCAGGCCTCCCTCCACCTGCTGCCAGCGAGCATCCCAACCAGTGTTCGCTTGGCTTCCTCTGCCGCACAAAATCTGGCACAAGTGTCCATTGCTTTCTGGACAAAGTCGACTTTCTGAACCGGGGATTCAAGGTCCAGGCAGACCTCCCCAGACACACCTCTGGCCACATTCCCTGCCCCGAGGTCCCCCAGGGCCACACCAGCTTGATATTCCTGCTCTGTTTCCACCACTCCCAGGACCTTGTCCCTATAGCAAATTCTTATTAAACTTTAGAAGGTCTACAGCAACACCACCTCCAGGAAGCCTCCTGGACACACCAAGCCTTTGTGCTGCAACTGGTTGTCCACCAGCCCCGGTTCTCTCTGAGTGCAGGGCGGATGCCCAGTCCGTTTTCATGGCCCAGTGCCTGGAATGCGGTGAAGGAGGGGGAGGTGGGGATGGACTAGAGGCTTCTGCTAACGAGGGTCCGCTGGAAAGTCGGTGCAATGAAGGGGTCGCCCCCAGGCCTGCTTGGTTCTGACACCTTCCCATACATCGGGCGCTGCAGCCGGCGCCGTTGGCCTTGGCCAGGGAAGGGGGTGCTCGCAGACTGGAGGATGCCAAGCACGGCCGCTCTTGCCCTGGGCCCCGCAGAGCTTCCCGAAGCGGCTCTGAGCCCCACGTGACATGACAGCTCTGCTGGAGGCTATCGCAGTCTGGACGGAGCATGGCTCCCAGCTTGCGGAGAGGGTGAGCAAGGTGCAGGACCACAGGGCTCCCCTCATCTGATCTCTCCCATCACAGGTGAGGCACTGGGTCACACAGCAAGACTGTCAGCCCCTCAGGGCTGGTCCCCAGCCCAGTACTCAATCCTCTGCCTCTGGTGTAAATATAGGGTGTCCACCTCCCCTGACCGGCCACCATAGGGTCCTTCCCTCTGCCTGTTTCTGGCCCTCTGGTGGGCCAGAGCCTACAAGAGCTCCAGGAGGAGGCCACGGGCCCGGCAGCCACATGGGGAGGATGGGGTCCGGCCCCAGGTCTGCAACGAGAAGGCTGGTGGCCAGGAGGGTGAGGGTCTGGGGGAAAGAAAGGGCACAGGAAGAGAAAATTGGGTGGGGGAGGCCTGGATTGGAGTGGGGCTGTCATCAAGGAGGGGTTTCCACCAGCTCCGTGCAACCCCTCCTGCCACCCCAGCCCAGAAACCAGGGCCCGCCGGGCATCACCCGCCCGGCAGGTGCGGGCCAAGGCAGGCTGGACCGAAGCCACTCCTTCCGGAAGACGCAGCTCAGTTCCGTCTGCGTTCCTGGTTTGTGGGGTCTGTGCTATGGGGGATGCTGGCCGCCTCCCTTGCAGAGGGTCCAGGAATGACTGAGCCAGGGCTGCCCAAGGCACAGTGCTGCCCCAGCCCCTCCCTCCCCAGCTGCTAACTGAGCTCTTCCCCGGGCTGCGTGGAGACCTCTCACCCGCTAAGCCACTGATGATAAGCCCTGGCATTTCCACCACAAATCCTTGGCACACTCCACCCGGGCCACTCACAGTTTCCTTATGGTTCCGTTTTGTCTGGGGCTCCATTAAACCGAGCTTATAATTAAGGAAATGTGATCGGAAAATTAGCTGATGTGTAAGCCCAAAGCCTCAGTACAGTTACAAAAGACAGTGTCTTCTGCGCCCTGATTAGCCCGCTCAGCCCGACACGAGGTTAAACGGAAGAACGCCCGGATTAATCCAGATTGACAATTATGACCACTTTCTTCTCCAGCATGGAGCTTTCCCCCGTGGCTCCCTGCCAGGAAGGTATTGTGTTCCGAGACGAAAATACTTTTCATTTTTTCTACAATTTCCGTTTAAAAAGTTCCAAATGTTCAGCCACATGATGTGAAACTGAACTTCAACAAAATCCTACGGGGGTTTTGACGGTGGAGAAAACGTGAGGGTCTGATCCCCTGACCCCAAGCTGATGGAGGATACAGTTTCAAGCCTTTCTTCTCCTCCCGCTCCCCGCCAACCCCAAGGAGACAGGCGAGCTGGATCCTCGCGGAAGACGGAATCCACCGATTTGCCTGCCCTGGAAATGGGCCCCAGCGTGTGGCTCTCCAGGGCCCGGACCAGAGTCTGGAAGCCAGGAGACCTGGGTGCCAAGCACTGCTTCTGTCCGGCTCGGCTTCCTTGACCTAAATTAAACTCAGTAAATAATCGTGATGGGTATTCTTCTAGATGCACAATTAATTCATTTAATCCTCTCGAAAACCCCATGGGGCAAAGCTCTTACAAAGATCTTCTAAAGCTCTTCTTTTTAAAACAAAGCCCTTATTTCCTCTGTACAGATGGGTAAACTGAGGCCCAGGGGGCTTAATTACTGGTGTTCAGGCCCCTCGGCAAGCACGTGGCAGAGGCCGAATTGGAGCCCGAGAGGCCTGAATCTAGCGCTTTGCCTGAGCAGGTGTCTGCAGGTGCTGGGCCGCCCTGGGCCTCTCTGCCGGGCTCCAGCCGGGACACACGGTCTGTCTACAGATACACGTGTCGTGCTCCTTCATCTGAATTCTGTGAATATGGGGAGGGAGGCTGGGTGGCCTGGAGGGAGCTTGGGAGGGTTGGCCCTCAGGCCCGGTGTCCCTGCCCTCTGGGCCCCCCCAGGTCAAGTGCACGAGGTCATCTCTGCACGTGCAGCTTGCGGCCCAGCACTGGGCACGGAGGCCCTCAAACACCAGCCATCAGCCTGGCTAAAATCCCTCACACGGACTCGTAGCGATCTGTAAAGGTGTTCACTGTCTATTGTTAGGTTTTTCAAAGTGAGCCGGACAAAACGGCGCGTGTCATTTGCACCTCCTGCCGTCACAGCCGATGCAGGAGACGCGGCACGTGTGCATTCTGCAGGTGAGGCAGGAATCAGGCCAGGACCCTGGCACCCCGCCGACCATGGGGCTTTCATTACTCATCCCGAGCCTGACTCGGAGCCCCACCCGGAGGAGGTGCCCCGTCTGCTGGGTGAACAAAGGAGTGAGGCCGTCCTCTGCTCGCCACCGGAAACGGGGGCCACGTCGGCCTGGCTCACCTCAGGGTCCCTGGGGCCTGGCACCCCATGCCTCACTTGGGTCACCTGTCTGTCTAAAAAGGGGCACTAAGGGGCTTGGGAGATTACAGCACCTTGCGGCCCTGGGCCTGTGCAAGCTGGGAAGAGCAGCAAGAGAGCCGAGGCCGGGTTCCAGTCCCTGGTCCCAGACACCACCCCCCCGGAGCGGGTGGGAGAGCCAGGAGCCTCGGCACCACACATAGAAGCCTGGGAGGCTCGGGGAGGCCTCGGGACTGGCACAAGGGGGCCTCCCAGCCCCGGCCCCAGGAGCGCAGCCGGGCCACGGCCAAAGCCAGGCATGAGGCACGCAGATGGCCGAGCCGGGTTTTCTCAGGGCCCCTCACCCCATGGGCTCGTCCCGTAGCATTCACGCCCAGGGCACCCCACAATGAGTGGCCGCCTGGCTGGACTCTTACAGGCCCCCAGGCATCCCCCCCTCCGCCCCAGCCGGGCAGACTCCCCTCTGCTTTTCATCCAGTCTGAGGCCCGGGGCTCCGCCCACTAGCAGCTTCTCTCCCATCGAGGCTCCAGGTCACCACTCAGCGGATCATTCAGGCTGAAGTCAGAGTCTCCCCCCAAAAGCCCCACTAATTCAGACCAGGCCCGACTGCTGGACTCTATCTGGGGAGCCTCGAGCAGTCACGGAGGCAATGCATCAAATGAGGAGCACGTTTGCAGTGCTTGGCCCCTCACAGACAAATGGAATTCTAGACTCTCTGGGGTGGAAAAGGCCTTAAAAGTCACCCCCCACCCCTCCCCATCTACCACCCCCACCATCCAGGGCTCCCAACTCCCCCACATGACTGAGAAAACTTGACACCAACACTCAGCCTCACACACTTCCAGGAATGGGGAGCTCACTACCTCACAGAGCAGCAGGCTTCTACCATCCCCAGCTGGAACAGGTGTCCGCCCTGCAGTCCTCAGCACCAGCCTCAGGCCGCCCCACAGTGCGAGCACGTCCTCTCTTCCCTGCCACAGCGCTCCCAGATTCCGAAGTCCCCTCCCCTAGGTGACAAGACTGGTTCCCGGTGTGACCTCCCTCCGCATCCTGGGGGTCCCCAGACACAATGTGACGGTCCCCAATCTCGGTACAACCTGAAGGCAGCCAGAGGAGTCTGTGAGCTGCCCCTCGGCGGGGCCCAGGGCCTGGCCAGCTCTGAACAGGGTCCAGTGCCAGCACGCTGCGTGTGGGAGCTGCGCCCTATCCCCCTTCTAGGAGGAGGCCCTTGGGCCACCGGGGCTGCTGATGGCCTCACAGCAAACCCACAGCCCTGGTGGGAAAACCCATGCTCAGGGAGGTATAGTGATTCGTCCCAAGCCACGCAGCCGAGGGCGACAGACCCACTCCTGCCACCTCCTCTCAGCCCGGGGCTAGACTGGGCCCATGTCCCCACACTCAGCAGACCCAAAGCACCCCCTGCGGCACTGCCTCAGTGTCCCTGACTGCCTCCTGCCCGTGGCCACATCCCCTCAACCGGGGACTCTCTCCGAGAGGTGTTGGTCTTTACTCTGCCCAAGCGCAGCCCAAAATGCCAGGGATCCACCCCCCCCCCCCCCAGGAGCAGCCCCCACGCCATGCTGGCCAGAGTGGAGAAACCCTCCGGGGCGGGCCCTGCCCTGTGTCCTTTCATCTCAGGGCACTCACTGACACCCTGTCCCTTCTTCACCTCCCCGCTGTGTTTCCTGGGACTAAGTGCTCGTCTAGGCTTCTGGGGACCCCAACTGAGATGCCGAGGGTCTGAGATGCAACAGCGTAAGATACCCTAAGAGGACACCTTCGTAATCTAAACCTTTCTTTTTGATACCTCACAATGCAGTCTGGGGTCTCACTCAATGTCTGGAAGTGAAACGAAATGTATCCAAACAAGAGTCGGGGGACAGAAGTGGTCATGGAGGTGGGAAGATGAGCTTGGATGTCACCGATCCCAGGACATCTCCTCAGGGTGGCCTTACAAATAACAGGGACACCAGCATGGCAGCGAGGGGACAGCCTTGCTCTCATCCTGCAAAAGTCAGGGGCAGAACAGGCCTCGGGTTCTGGGCCCCAGGTTCTGGGCTTCAGCTCTTCCAGTTCCCCTGGGGGCAGATAGAGGAGGGCCGGGGCCGGGGGCCCTGCTTCTAGAAGCTGCAGGACCCCGCGCTGGAGAAGGGGCAGCAGGCATCACGACCACTGGGGGGACACGCCATGGGGCCAGCAGACCCCGGTCCCCGCTCAGCCAGCCCTGTTGCGGGGCCTTCCTGGGCCTTGGTTCCCCTCCAGGGCCTTATGAGGGTCATGAGATAAAGCCGCACCGCATCTGGCTCCGGCTCCCTAAGTGGAGGCGGTCGTCAGGGGTTGGACCGAGAAGGTGACCAGGACCCCCAGCCAGATGAGGAGGGCGTCAGAGAAGAAGCCAGAAAGCCCGGGAGAGGATGGGAAGGTTCTGGAGCTCACGTGGGACTCACTGTCTGCAGAGACGACACAGACCAGAAAAGCGACCCCGCACAGTCCCGCCAACAGGGCAGGTGGGCCACATGCCACCTACCCCTGACGTCATCCCCTTGCGTACCGGGCGCGCGCCCCACCCCCAGCATGTTTACTAAGCACCTACTACGCGCCAGGCACCGTGCCCGCCACACCGGCCGCACTTTCTCAGCTGACACTTCCCGGAGAGCATCTGCCAGAAAGGATTAAGAAGTTGCCCTCGGAAACCCTGGCTTTGTTTGGGAATTTTCCCCCAGCTGAGAAGGAGAGAATGACCAATTATTCCCTGTGTTGTCTTCAGATGAAAGGCCCTTTTTGTGGCCCTTCTCCGTCTCCTGTTTGGGCTGTCAACAGCAATTTGACGAGGAATGTTGCTTGGCCTGACCTGTTTTTTCAAGACGGTAACCTATATTGGGGATCATCTCAGCACCGGAGATAACCCGGCCAACATCTTCCCCGGCACAGTCCCGCCCCCTGAACTTCACCTCCAAAACCAGGGAAATCGATTGGAAGAAAATTCAGGGAAATCTCCCACTAATGATATTTTGGGTTCAGGAATCGGGGGGCAGGGGGGTGGGGGCGTGGAATTAAAGTGGCTTTAATCTGACTGTCCCAACATGGATTTCAGTGCTGAATGGTCAATTGTTACTAAATTCTAATTGGTTCTGGGTCACTCCCTTTGAAATAGTGGTTGCGTTCTGTTCATTTTTTCAATTAAATCTTAACAATTCACATCTGACAAAACTCAAAAATCTTGTCAAAAATTGTTCAGATTTGTGTAAGTAAGAATGTTCAAGCGGCTCGATGGGGCAGGAGCTGCGGGGCGCTTCTATACGGGGGACAATTTAAGAGCTAATTATGAGAATGTTGATTTCATTGTTTCCAGACTCACCTCCTTGCAGTACACAGCACCGGGCTTTCTCATCAACTTGCAAAAACCGCTTCGGAGGAAACTGGGAGAGACCACAGATGCCTGCGCTGAAGCGATAATGGTTCCCTGGATTTAGAAATCCAAGCCCTCTGCACATTTCATCCCTCATTATGAGAAAGTTTTATTTTATTCCCTGAAGTAACACACGAGTCAGCTTGATCCAGAGAAAGCCGAGGGCTTCGCAGGAAGCAGACCAGGCTTTCGAGCTGGCCTCCACCGCCCAGGAGCTGGGGGATGTTTCCTGCGGGGGCCCGCACCCTCTGAGCCTCAGTTTCCTCCGTGGTAAAGCGGCGCTGTGCTTCTTAGACCTGCAGGCGTGGTGAATATTGTTTGGTGGGATGAGGGTGCTCGGGAACCAGAAGCTGTCACAACTCTTTCAGACTGCAGAATTCTTACAGCTGAACAAAGCCTCTCCATGGTCCCATCAAGAAACTGCTGACCAGAGAGGGGCAATGACTTTCCCAAAGTCACACAGCCAGTTCATTCTGAAGCCAGAAAGAGACGTCAGAGCTTTCCTTGAAAGCAACGTTTCAGGGGCGCCTGGGTGGCTCAGTCGTTAAGCGTCTGCCTTTGGCTCAGGTCACGATCCCAGGGTCCTGGGATCGAGCCCCGCATCAGGCTCCCTGCTTGGCGGGAAGCCTGCTTCTCCCTCTCCCACTCCCCCTGCTTGTGTTCCCTCTCTCACTGTGTCTCTCTCTGTCAAATAAATAAATAAAATCTTTAAAAAGAAAAAAAAGAAAGCAACGTTTCAGAATGTGCAGAGTCCAGAGCCCAGGACTGGGTGTTACTGTCTGGCTTCTCAAAGTGCCGTCCCAGGACAGCAGTCACCGGGGAGGGTGGAGAGGATGAAGGCAGGGACCGGAGGCCGCTGCAGGGAGAGGACACAGGTGGCCGGGATGGTGTCGGCGCTGGAATTGGCAGGACGGAGGCAGTGGTGGGAGGATGAGGGGCCTGGAGGATGCTGAGGTTGACCCCACACAGCTCATCCTGCCTCCCACCCTCTGGACTAGTTTCAGCCCTGCTCCAAATCCAAGGCAGAGCTGAGGTCTCACCTCCTCCAGGGAGCCCTCCCTGACTGCTCCACCGAGACCCCAAGAGCTCTCTCATTCCCACTCTCTGCAGGGGTCCTGCCTGACCTCGGCACAGCCCAGGGGTTCTCGAGTCTTTCTCCCACTGAGGCACAAACACTGGCCACCCAGGTCTGGAGAGAGGTTACAGGGCCCTGACCAAGAATGAGGCCCAGGGTCTGACCTGGGCCCACTGGGGACAAGCCACCTGGCCTCTCTAGCCTCGGCGCCCCCTCCCGGAGACTCTGGCTGTGTGTGGCAGGGTGCCCAGAGCAGCGCCTGCCCGGTGAGGTCAACACGGGTCAGAACCGGGACCCTGAGCTGGCTCCGTGGAGCCTCCGGCAGAGGTCGCGCCCAGGAGCTGGCAGGAGGCTGTGGTTGCTCAAATCCTGTGCGTGGCCGTCCCGCACGCAGAATCCGAATCAAGACGCAGACCTTACACTTTCATGAAGTTGCACCGGAAATAGATCCTATCAGAACTCCACAACCCCTCGAAGGGAACGCAGGGCAGAAGGGCCTTTGGTGCATCAAAGGTTCTATCTGTGAAAGAAGAAACTGGTAAATCGGACACATTAAAATCACAAACTTCTCTCCGCAAGAGACCTTGTTAAGAGAATGAATACAAAGAATTCTTTTAAAGTCGACGTCAGAAAACTATCAGCCCAATTGGAAAATGGACCAAAGACCCGAGCAGACAGCTCACCAGAGAAGGTACACAGGGGGCAAATAAGCCTATGAAAGGTGCTCAAATTCACAGTCACAGGGGAAATGCAAATTCAAACGAGGCACACCCGTGAGCGCGGCCAAACCCGGGACCCCGACACCAGCACATGTTGGAGAGGATGCGGAGCCTCGGGAGCGCCCGTCCGAGGGGGTGCGATCGCAGAAGACGGTTTGTCAGTTTCTTCCAAAACTGAACATCTACCATCTGAGGCAGCGATGAAGCTGCTGGGCATTTACCCGCAGGAGCTGAAAACTCACGTCCACACAAAACCCTGCGCACAGGTGTTAACAGCACCTTTATTCATAACTCCCCAAACTCAGAAGCAACTAATACGTCCTTAGCAGGTGATGGATAAATAAACTGTGGTCCGTCCAGACGGTGGAATATTATTCAGCACTGAACAGAAACGAGCTCTCAAGCTGTGAAGAGACCTGGAGGAACTTGGATGTACATGACTAAGGGAAAGGAGCCAGGCAGAAAAGGCTGTGGGAGTCCCTCTACAGCACATTCTGGAAAAGGCAGAACGATGGGGACAGCAAGGAGATCGGTGGGCGCCAGGGGGCTGGGTCGGGGAGGGAGGAACAGGTGGAGCACAAGGTGTTTAGGGCAGGGAAGCTACTCTGTGATACCATGAGGGTGGACCCCTGTCATGACGCATTTGTCCAAACCCACGGAATGCGCCACACAGAGCGTGACCATGCATGTACACAACGGAGCTTAGTTAATAACAATGTATCAACATCGGCTCATCAATGTATCACACCAATGCAGGGTGTTGACAATCCCAGAAACTATGGAAGACTGGGAGCAGAGTCATAGGGGAACTCTCTCTACTTTCTGCTCAGTTTTCCTGTAAGCCTAAAACTGCTTTGAAAGTAAATTCTATTAATCAAACTTAAAAATTCTCAGCTTTAGCTGCCCCAGAGCTGCTGCATGAGGAGGCCAGTGGTGGATGAGGCTGAGCTGTGCGCACACTAGAACACCGACCAGCCCCACTCTGCTCTGCTCAGGCCAGGTTTGCACGGGGAGCCACACTGTGCCCAAGGAGACATGCACGGAGGAGTCTGGCTTTGCCTGGGGCCCAGGGGAGGGGGAGGGGAGACCTGATACCCTTGGTGCAGGGGGGAGGGTCAGTGACATAGGCCACTGGACTCTCTGGGACAGGGACAGGGAAGGTGAGGTGATGAGGCCCCAGAGACAAGCAATGGCAGAGCTGGGAGGCTTCCTGGAGGAGGGGTCCTGCGGCTCTAACTTGAGGGTCAGTGAGGAAGCTCCCCTCCTTCAAGCCAGTCCCAGGGGCTAACCATACTCCCACCTCAGATATAGACACCTCTCTTCTTCCCATCCCTCCCCAACCCCCAGGCCAGGCTTAGGACTCGCCCTCCCACCTGGCTTCTCCCCCTCCCATCCAAGCCCCTCTTCACAGCCCCCCACCTAGACTGTTACATAGCACAAACCCTTCTGTGGCTTCCCGTTGCCCTCAGGAGAAGGTCCAATGCCTGGCCCAGCTTCCAGCCCTAGAGACCAGCCCACTCTGCCCTCCCCCAGGACCCAGCTAGGTGAGTGAAGTCCAGACAAAGACACAGGGACACGTCGGGTGGGCTGGAACTGTGGGTCAGATCCCACCAACGGCTGAGCTACTCTGAGCAGCCGGTTGTGCTCAAGGAGCTCTCAGGACACAATCCCTCTTATCCCCGCAGAGATGCAAGGTGAACAGGTAATCCTCCATCTCCGGAGGTGCAGGGAGGGGACATCTTTACTGAGGATCCTGCCTGACCTAGTGCTTCCTAGAGAGACGAGGTTTAAATACCCAGAGCTCAGCCCACTTGTGAGCAGAGGGGTCTTGGCAGGGGGGAAATCTCCCCAGGTCCCAGCTGAGGGATCTCAGGCCATTTGTGACCATAACCTTTGCCTGCCCTGGGCTGTGGCCAGGTGGGCCCAGAGCCAGATTTCTCAGTCTCGGGGAGTGGGCAGGGGCAAGGGGGAGGGGCAGCACACAGCTGTGGATACTGGGCAGCCCTGGGGAGACGAGGCATCCTTGGAGCACTTGGCCTTGACCCTGGGAGGTGAAGGTCACCCCTGTGGTGGCTGTAGCAGTCTGCTAATCCATTACTGAGCACCTCCACTGGCCACCAGGCAATTAGCAACAGGGCCTCCATCCTGACAGCTAATTGCACTAATTGATAGGGTCGGCCACAGTCCTGCCCAGCCCTTGCCCTCGTCCAGGATGGCTTCACGCCTGGGAACCCAGCTGCCAACCTCCCTCTCTCTCCCGGCATCTCTTCCTAGGGGCCGCAGTCTGGGGACCATTCAGCCAGCTCTCACCGCCTCCCCCTTTGCTCTGACACCTGGTCCTCCATGCACATCTCTATAAGACAGGTGAGAGGACTGGACTCAGAGCAAAGGTCAGAATCCAGCAGGCCAGAGACAAGGTTCTAGGGGTGCTATGGGTACACAAAGTGACTGCACCTCTCCCAGCCTCAGGACACTTGCACACAGTAGAGATTAATGAATGAGGCTCTAGTCCTGGCTACAAGTGAGGAGTTCAGTAGATTGTCCAGGGGCCATGACAATGATAACAATGATGATGGTGGTGATGGCGGTGATGGTGATGGTGATGGTGGTGATGGTGGTGATGATGGTGATGATGATGGTGATGGAGGTGATGATGGTGATGATGGTGATGATGGTGATGATGGTAGTGATGATGGTGATAATGGTAGTGATGATGGTGATGATGATGGTGATGATGGTGATGATGATGGTGATGATGATGGTGATGATTATAGCAGTGATGATGATGATGGTGATGATGGTGATGGTGATGAAGGAGGCAGCGATGAGGGTTAAGATGAGGATGATGGTGGTGATGGGGTGATGATGATGAGGGGGATGAAGATAGTGATGGTAAGGATGATGATGATAGTGAGCGTGATGATGATGATGACCTCTCACCCCCATGGTAAAGGCTACAGCGCAGAGCGCCCACCATGCAGTGGTTAAAAGCCTCTGCTCTAGACCCGGCTGCCGGGTTTAAATCCTGCCTCTGTGTGTACTACCTGTGTGACTTTGAACCTCTTTCTTGTTCTCTCTGTGCCTCTATTTCCCCAACTGTAACCTGGAGACAAGGACAGTCCTGACCTTGTGGGCTGGTATGAGGCTTCAGTGAATCAATACATACATTACTGTGGCCTATAGTAGTTGCTATTATACTTTATTAGCTTAGATATAAGAATCTCCCCAATAACTTCAACAAAATTTAAAGCTTTTGCCTCAAAGGACTCCCTCATCAAATTACAAAGACAGCACAAAGAATGGGAGAAAATATTTTCAAAACGTGTGTATGCTAAGAGACCTGTATCCAGAACGTATAAGGAACTCTTATAATTCAAGAATAAAAAGACAAATAACCCAATTAAAACATAGTCAGAGGATTTAAATGGACATTTTTCCAAAGAAGACACACAAATGGCTGACAAACACATGAAAAGATGCTCAACATCATTAGTTACCAGGGAAACGCAAGTCAAAACCACAAGATACCATTTCATACCCACTAGGTGATAAGAATGAAAAAGACAAATCATGGGGGCGCTGGAAGACTCAGTCGGTAGAGCATGCAACTCTTGATCTCAGGGTCATGAGTTCGAGCCCCATGTTGGGGGTAGAGGTTACTAAAAACAATAAGGCAAATAGTAACAAGTTTTGTTGAGGATATGGAGGAACAAGAACCCTCACACCCTGTTTTAAGTAAAATGGTGCAACAATTTTGGAAAACAGTCAGACAGTTCCTCAAAGGCAGGGAATTGCCATATGACACAGCAATCCAACGCCCAGGTACCTACCCAAGAGAACTAAAAAGCTTGTACGTGAGTGTTCATAGCAGCACGATTCACAATAGCCAAAAAGTGGAAACAACCCTTATGTCCACAAATGGTGAATGGACAAGCAACATGGTGCACCTACCTATACGACAAAATATTATTTGGCCATAAAAAGGAATGACCTACTGACACATGCTTCACCCTAGGCGGATGAGCCCTGAAGGCAAGCTGAACCAGAGAACCCAGACACGAAATGACACAATCCCTTGATTCTGTCGACAGGAAATGTCCAGAATTTGCAAACCCATAGAGACAGACACAGATTAGCGGCTTCCAGGGTCGAGGGGAGGGGGGGGTGGAGGAGGGCTGCTGATGAGTGCAGGGTATCTATCAGGGATGATGAATGTGCTCTAAGATTAGACAGTGGCGAGAGCTGCATTAAGTCTGAAAACAGTAAAAACCGCTGAATTTTACTCTTTAAAATGGAAGGATTTTATGATATGTGAATCCTACCTCAATAAAGCTGTTATTTTGAGAAAGAATCCCCCAAGGAAATAGTCCCAAATGGGAAATGAGGGGTCAACGGGATTCTGTGCTGCTGAAGGGCCTCCTTACCCTTGAACCCCAGGCTGGCTGGCTCCCCACTGCCCAAGGGTGCTGCAGTGGGCATTTGCTGCAGCGTTTCCTTCCAGAGTGCTGATACCCGGGACAGATGGGCAAAGCAGACGGGGAGGGAAGTGCAAAGGAACGTCCTTCTGTGGCCCCAACCAGAATCCTAAGGCCCATTCCCCAGGCAGCAGCCAATCCTGCTTAGCATAGCTTAGCGTGAAAAAAGCACTCAGAAAGTTCTAGGCTTTTCTCCCCCCAGCCCCATGTCACCCTTTCCATCTATCCTCCAGGGGTCCCACATGTCCGAAACAGAACAGCCTTCCTTTCCCTCTCACCTCATCAAACCTATGCTTCTCTCATGTTATCCGACCCCCTCCCCCCACCCCCCACCCCCTTCAAGAGCTTTCCTCACTGCCCCCACAGCACCCATGCCTCTTTTGGTCAGAGCCTCCCTTCACTGACCACACAAGGGTCATTCTACAGCCTGTTGACTTCATCCAGTGTGAGCTCCTTGAGGACCCACATAGCATCCTACTGTCCCTGCATCTTCAGAGCCCAGCCCAAGGCCTGATGCGCAGTCAGCACTCAGTTAAGGGATAGATGAATGGTTGAGCATCCCTGTACTGTTGCATAGGTTGTGCATTGCTCAAAAGTGCCTGGCCAAGGGAGCGGGCCAAAGCTAAAATCCAGCTTAATCTCTGCTCACTCTTTAAAAAGATCTCTTTAAAAAGATTTTATTTCTTTATTAGACAGAGAGAGAGAGACAGGGAGAGAGAGAAGCAGGCTCCCCGCGGAGCAGGGAGCCTGACGCAGGGCTCGATCCCAAGACCCTGGGATCAAGACCTGAGCCAAAGGCAGTCGCTTAAAGACTGAGCCACACAGGCGCCCCTCACACACATTTTTAAATGTACTCACTGGAGCAGGCTCTCCGCATCTGGGGTTTATTTCTGGCTCACATCACACGGACGTCTCCTGTAGGGATGCACTCGACACAGTCACCCTGGGAGCCAGGCTGATGGAGGCTCCACCACGTTGTGGCTGCAACATCCCACATCTGCAGCTTCCTCGCCTCCAACGAGAGGAAAGAGAGACTGGTGCCCGGTCCAGGGACTTTTGCTGCTCGCTTCTGTCCACTCTGCACCGGCCCGGACCAGTCACCTGCTTGCCCTGACCACACCTGAGAGTTACAGCCTCTCTGGGCCTTCGGGGGAGAGAAATCAGGTACTACAGGCACTCGCTGTGGCCACACGGGGTGTTAGCTGAATTCGATGCTCCACTGACCTGCACCAAGGGCTCAGCACTGGAGCCTGGCTCACAGAAGTGGTTCTCAAATGACAGGGGCCTCGGAGCCCCCCGGGAGTTCATCAACATACAGGTTCCCACCCCAAGACTGAGGCAGGAGGTCTGGGCTGGGAGCTGGGTTCCATGAACTGCAGTGCAGGGGTGCTGGGATCCCCTCTGGGCAGCACTGATCCACACAGGGTGAAGTATGGACTGGGGTACCATGCACCCTCTCACACTGCCCTGTCCACACACCACGCCCCACGTCGGGCATCAGACCATGCACAGAGCTCCCTCTGAGTCTTTGACGTCCCCTTGCAGGTGCCAGAAATCCCTTCCCCACCCGTTCTGCTGTTATTTGTAGGCTCACCCTTCAGACTTAGTTCAGATGTCACCTCCTACAAACAGTCCTCCCTGATCTTCTGATTGGAAACACCTCTGAGTTCCAGCGTATCATGGTTTCAGCTCTTCTCTTCAGCTCATGGTCTGAGCAGTGGTCACTGCCCAGTGGCCGGGTAAAACCAGGGGTCTGCCATGTGCAAAAGTGACGTGGGGCCACAGGATGGTGTGACTTAGGTCCTACCTCCAAAATACCAGACCCAGGGCTCTCAATGTGCCAGCAAAATGGGGATTCCCTGCCCTATCTCATCACAATGCAATGGCCCCATTAAAGGCTCTGAGAAGTTCTGCAATGAAAGAAAACGCTGTGGGGTGCCCGGCTGGCTCAGTCAGAGGAATGTATTACTCTTGATCTCGGGGTTGTGAGTTCAAGCCACACGTTGGGTGTAGAGTTTACTTTAAAAAAAAAAAAAAAAAAAGAGCTTTAAGTTTCATTGGACCCAATGTCTCCGGGAATATCTGACCACAGGATCCATGACTTGAGAATCACCCATTTATGCCATGATGAACCAGAGGCCTCTGGAAATATGGTTTTGGACATGATGAAGCCCCATCTGTACCCTGTATCCTCTATCCATCCTCTGGAACCCCCTGCCCAGCCCCGAATTCGAGAGCCAGGGCGGGACCAAAGGAGCACCAGCCTCAGGTGCCAAATGCACGGCGGCGCTGGTCAGGAGGAGGGCTCCCGGGTTGCAAAAGTGGAAACTGAGGCTTCCAAGGAGCTGGAATCACCTGAATTTGAACGGGGAGTGTGGGCCTGCCCTACCTCTACCCGTTCCTTGTTACATACTGTATACACATTCATACAGTCCACGCTCCATGAATGCTTTCTGGACACAATGATAAAGGAACAGCCTTCAGAAGCGGGACACGAGTGTGGAGGGAATGGGCTTTGGAGGAGGGGTGGGCGGCCACAGAGGGGTTTGAGCTGACAGTGGGTGACTCGTAGCCAACCTAGGAATCAGAGGCCCCTATAATCCAGGATTTATAGCAAGGTCCCAGGAGGGCAGCCGGGACTCCCCGCCCCCGCAAGCCCAGCCGCCTGGACACAGGGGACGTAGCTCGCCGCACAACTGAGGACCTGAATTTTAAATCTACAAACTGATACTCGACTCAGAGACTACACATTAGTGAGCCATCAGTACGGCCATTCATGGGTTTAGAACGGTCCAGGCCCGGGAACCTGCTTTGTCAAGGGCACGGTCGGTGATCCCCAAATACAGACCAAGTGTTTCCAGTGAAAACGTCCCAACTGAGGCAGGAGTGTAAGAGACATTGCATTTCAAAGACGGTACCAAAAATGTAAGACGTCCCCGTGTGTTTGTATCGATCGAATGCTGAGATGATAATAATCTTGGACGCACTGGATTCAGTTATTATTGAATTATTTGTACCTGTTTCCTTTTCCTTCTTTAATGTAGCTACTGGGAAATTTGAATCCCATATGCGGCTCTCATCGCGTTTTCTACCGGACAGCATTGCCTTAAAGCCTATGATATTTCAATGAAGTGGAAATAAAAAGTTGGCGGAAATTTTATGATTGTTTTTGACTCCCCTGGGGAGAGTCCTTGGAATGGCCTAATTCAATGTCCTTGCTTTACAAATGAGGAAGTCCAGGCCCAGAGAGGGCAAGTAAGTTTCCTGAGGTCACACAGCATGGTGTAGATGTCGCTGGGTCCAAAACTTGGCACTTGCTCCAGACATGCTTGGAGGGGCCAAGAGCTCTGTGACAAACCTAGACCAGGCCCCCCACGCCCCCTGCATTTCAGATCTGCCCCACAGGGACTCAGGTCTGCAGGCTACAGGACCAAGCAAGCAAGACACCCACAAGTGTGACATCTGACCCCAGTCAGATTACCCCCAAGCCACTGATAAGGCAGCCAGGACACAGCATTAGGGCTTTCCCCAGCACACTCGAACCTCTATTTTCCCGCCTGTGATATGGGGGTAAGCATCACTGTGCTGAAGCCACAGGGCTGACACATCCATGAGCACACTGGGGGCTGTTGTGGGCTGAACTGCGTCCCCCCAATTCCTACACGCGAGCCCAAACTCCCAGGACATGAGAACGTGACCTTATTTGGAAAGAGGGTCTTTACAGAGGTGATCAGGTAGAATGAGGTTCTTAGGGTAAGCTTTGATCCAGTAAGACTGTGTCCTTACGAGAAGGGGAAATCTGGGCCAGAGACACACACGCACAGAAGGATGTGGAGACATGGGGAGGAGGGCCATGTGATGCGAGCCAAGGATTCTGCAAATACCAGAAGCTGGCAGAGGGAAGGAAAGACCCCCCAACCTGGAGCCCTTTGAGGGAGCGTAGCCCTGCCCTTACCTTGATTTTGGCCTTCGGGCCTCCAGCCTGCAAGAATACCGTCAGCTGTCATCAACCCTGGTGCGGGATGCTCCGTTCCAGCCACCCCAGGACCCTGACACGGCAGGTATGAGCCCTCGTCCTCCAGGAGCCCCCGGCTCAATTCTCACCAGGCCCATTTCTGGCTCAGCCCCTCCCCGCGATGGTTTCGTCCCGCTCTCCAGCCCCCCTCCCCACCCTTTTCCCTCCATGCACCTGCCCTTGCTGGCTGGGACAGGATGAAAGGGGGGACTTCTACACAGGACGTGAGGGTGAACAGTCCCTTGCCTGGAGGCTGTGTGGGGTGTGGACCCAGCTATAGTCATTTTGTGCAGTCTGCGACTTCTCACCTAACCCCACCCGCAGCTCCATGCACCAGACGGGGGTCCTCAGCCCTTGCGTTCTGTCACTTGGGCCCAATGAGGGGGACACACATAAAAGGCATGGCCCAACTCCTGGGGCCCTGGTCTCTCTGGGCCTCCTCGGCCCACTGCTCCGTGGCTCTAGGCCCCCCACATTCCAAAGCCAACACTTGGAAGATTCCCCCCTAGTGGGTCTGGCACCGAATGGGTGTGCAGTAAGCGTTTGTTGAATGACTGTGTGAGTGAATGAGTGCAGACAGGGTGCTGGCCGGGTGCTGGCAGAGTTGCCCCCCGTCTGAGGAGGGAAACAGTCACTGAGGGCTCCTGCTGCTGTTGTCAGGAGGCAGGAGGGGGTTCAGAGAGAGCCCCGAAATCAGCTGAATACACAACCCCAAGCACTGGGCCCGGGGGCTTCACTTCTGAGCCCGTACCTGCTTTCTGCCCATGGGAGCCCCCACATGACCTGGGGAGTCCTGGACACCTCCTCCGGGGTGCTCCGCTCTGCCCTTCGACACCTTCCCAACTTTGGAAGCATTTCTACTTCCTGGCCTTGGATCTGCATCCAGCTGGCCCAGCTGACGTCCATCACGGCCCCTCTGCGGCTGGAGCGATTAAAACCCTGAGCTGCGCCCTCCCCGGACTGTGGCCCTCGGGAGGAAGTCCAGGTTCCTGGCCAGGGGTCAAAGCTGTGCTTTCCTGCAGGCCTGGCCTCTACCCTCCAGCCAGTTCCCTGGGCTCCAGGACCCACAATCCCCAGCAACGCCCAACAGCACCCCGGACTCACCCTCAGCCCACCTCCACCGCACCCCTGGTCACTCTGCACCTTTGCTCAAACTCTGCCCTCTGTCTGGAACATTCTTACAGCCACTGTCCCCAGTCTGGGTAATTCTCACTCACCCTCGGTTTTGGTGCCACCTCTTACCCAGGGCATCTAAGCCCGTCGCCATACTCACCAGCCTTGTTCTGTTATCTGTGCCCCTTCGTCCGAGCCTCCCCTGCTAGACTGAGGTTCCCAGACCAGGGACTGAGGCGCCACGGTCTTCGGGAGCCCTGGTGCCCAGCACGGCGCCTGCACACAGTGGACACCTCAGGAAGGTGCATCGCGCCCCGTGACGGGGCTGCAGCCTCTGGGCTCATCCGCCTCCTCAGCAAGTCTGGGACCCCTCAAGCCCATCTCTGGATCCTGCGTGTGAAAGGCACTCTGTGGACCTCTGGAAGTCTGGGTGACCTTTCCGTTTGCAAACGCAGCAGCTCAGCCACCTGCCAAGGGGACAGCCTCACTGTGCAGGGAACTCAGATCGGGTCTGTCTGACCCGATCCTGGGCACCCCCCTCACAATGTGGACGGACAGGCAGGGTCTGGAGAGTGTCTGGGTCTGGGTCCAGATGGCAGAACAAAAGACATGAACGACAGGCTTCCTTTCCCAGAGGATGCCCCAGGGTCCCCTTCACCCCTCAGGAAATCAGTGGGTGTCTCCCCACAGGTCCGTCCCCAGCTGCCTCCAATTCGCAGGCATCCTCATCAAGCCTGCCGGATCTCCCTCCAGTCAGTGGGAAGTGGCCTTGGGCACCCATTGCCCACAGGACGGAAGCGTGGGGCCCCTGCCTCCCGATCCAGGCATGGGGGACCCTCAGCAGCACGCAGAGGCGGGACGAAGGGACTCCCGTGCCGGTGAAGAGCCCTGCGGGACAGCTGGGGGTGAGGCACAGGGAGCACCCCACGCCCGGGGGCTATCACTGTTCTCAACCTTTGGGGGCGTCTTGCGAGCATCTGACACAGTCTGGGACCCTCTCCAGCACAGGCACGCGCCCACGGGCTTGTGCAGTCCAGGCGGTTCAGAGACCTCCTGAGGCCCTCGCATGGATCACTGAGGGCTCCATGGGCCTCGGGGTAAACCCCCTCAAAGGGCAAAAGGACTCGTGAGACCCACTGCCATCTCGGCTGGTGGCTGCTGTGTGCCCTTGGGTAAGTCTCTGGGCCTCTCTGGGCCTCCATTTCTCCATCGAGAAACAGAGGCTGAACCCCACTGCCTACGTCCGAGGAGCACTCCCCGTTTCTTAGCGAGGTGGACTCCACTGGCGTCCTGGGCTGATAATTCTCCCTGCACATTCCTCCGCAGAGTCCCCAAGGCCCACCCAGCGGGTTTGACCCTAAGTTGGGCAGGCCCTCGAACCCCTGCCTGGTCTCAAGGTGGCACAGACAGGAAGCCAGTGTCCCTGAAGGCCTTGGAGCCACACGGGATCTTTACACAAAGCTGGTTCTCGGGCAGGGTGCCCCCCCGCCGCCGGGCACTGAGCGTACGGTACCCGCTGTGGGAGCTGCCCCTGGGGCCCCGTCCCTCCTGATTCTGAGGGGCCGTGGCCGACGAGAACAGAACCAGTACCGACCCCGCCTTCCTTGGACCATCACTCGTGTTATTTTGGGTAGTGGGCCTCGGGTTAAGCAAATTGAGTGGCAACTTGTAGTGAAAGTTATGGATGGGCTCCCGCCGCCGGGCAGACATCCCAGGAGCATGGCTTCGGAGGAGGGGTCTGACAAGCCCGAGCCCCCTGAGGCCCAGGCCCCGCGTCCCAGCCTTGGCTCCGTGCGCTTGGTCCCCCCGCGACAGGGACAAGACCGGCTGCGCACCTCCCGTGAGCGCCCTGTCACCTACTAGGCCCCACGTGATAGGGAGGTGCTTAGACCACCCTCGCGCCTGGGCTGCTCTCAGCCACCTGTGCAGCGAGAGCTAAGGGAGGATGTGGCGGCTCAGAGAGGTCAAGGGCCTTGCCCAAAGCCACACAGCTGGAGCCGGAGCGCCAGGGCCCCCGGTCTGTCTGACCACAGCCAGGCTCCCTGCCCGGGACCACCCTGCCTGGCAGGAAGCTGCGCCCCTCTTGGCACACTCCAGGCTTCGGGCCTGGGTGTGCAGGACTGCACCCCCCCCCCCACCCGCTAGCTGAGCTCAGCGGAACTGCTGGCTGGGCAGTGGTCTGGGGGACAACTGCGGGGATGGGTTCCCACTGAAGATCTTTGAAATGTCCTGGTCTTGTTGAGGACTCGTGGCCACTGCTCACGACCTTGTCTGCCCGGCCTCCTGCGTGCCTCCTATTACCCACCCCCACTCCACTTTAGGAACAAAACTGTCTCTGGAAGTCAGGGGTGGCCAAAGAAATGAAGGCAGAAATCAGGGAAAGGGGCCTCTGGGATAGCCCTAAAACCTGGGAGGAGGCCCCTTTGCCTCTTGCCCTTCTCCTTCTTCCCGACTGGAGCAGAGATATGAAGACTGGAGCTTCAGCAGCCATCTTGCCACCTGGAGGATGGAACCCGTGTTTGGGGATGGCAGGAGGCCTTGGGTCTCTGGTGTCTTTGTGGAGCACCACCCGAGCCCTGGGCTGCCCATCTCCAGACTCATTTCATGGTGCTGGGGTCTGTGCTCTGTCAGCAGTCGCCAGACGAAGGTGCTAACAGGCCCAGCTTAGAAAGGCCTCTTGTGTTAGGAAGGATATTGACTCAGTTTCCTGAATAGAAACCAAGTCACAGTGGCTTCCATAACACAGACGGTTTTTATCTCTCTCAGGAAAACACAAGCTGGTGAATGGTCCAGGGGTGGGGCGACTCTGACCAGACCCAGCTCCTTCTATCTGAGGCTCCGCTCTGCTGTGAGGAGCATGTCCTCGCCTGACTGTCGCAGCCCCATCTCAGGCAGCCATGAAGGGGAGACAAGAGCACTGAGGACCGCCAACTTCCTGCTAAAAGAAAGATCTGGAGCTGCACATGGCCAGTCTCCTCCTGTCACTGTCAGAACCCCGGCGTGGCCAGGCCGAGAGCTGCAAGTGAAGCTGGGAAATGTGGCCTCTAGGTGAGGGGCCGGAGAAGTTCAGAGGGCCCACCTGCTGAAGGCAGAGAGGGAGGGAGAGCCCATATGCTTCTCCTCACCTAGGATCAGGGGAGAAATGAAGAGTTTGTTCAGTCTTTGCATGCTTTTTTATTTTGCATTTACATCTTTAATGTCCCAGAGATGAACACAGGTGTGTGCTACGAGCCAGTCTTCTGGTCCCTCCTGCCCCCTCCACTGCCACCACCTGGACAATGTGGGAGCCACAGCCCACCACCCCGGACCACCGCCCCTCTGGTGCTGACCCAGCTTTGGCCGAGCTTGTCCCGGGCCCCGGGGGCCAGCGCCCAAATGGGGCCCGCACCTGGGGAGCCCTGAGTGGGTGGGAGAGCCCGAGGCTCATAGAGGCCCCTCGAATTCATGTCCCACGACTACAATGCCCGTGGAAATCCCAGGGCAGGATGTCCTTTTGTTTTTCCATGTGGAGGGAAGATGTTCGAATCCACATGCAGGCCTGAGTACCCGAGATGGTTAATGTTATGTGTCAGCTCGGCTGGTTGTTTGTCTGAACTTGGCCTGGTCTAGATGTCCCGGGAAGGGGTTTTTTAGATGGCATTAACATTTAAATCAGTAGACCTGAGCCAAAGCAGATGACCCCCATAATGGGGCTGGGCTTTGCCCAACCATGGAAGGCCTTCTATGCAAAGGCTGAGCTTTGCCGGAGTAGAAGGAATTCTCCTGGAGATTGCCCCATACAAACCCCACTCGAGTGCCCGCCTGCCAGCCTGCCCAACAGATCTGGGACTTGCCGGCCCCCCCAGAGCACGTGAGCCACTTTCTAGAAATAAGTCTTCCCTCTCCCTGACTGGCTCTCTCTTTCCTTCTATATATATACATAACCGCTTCTGTTTCTCTGGAGAACCCTAATACGATACCGAAGAACAATGTGAAGAAAAAGATATATTCCTTCTCCCACCAAGTTAAAAAATCTAGAATATAAGGTAATAAAACTGATTTCAGCATGAGCCAGCGACCTGCAAACGTCTCCTTGTATATAATCACCGCAAGAAATGCATTTTGCACCCTGAAATATATCTACGAATATAGAAGTCTAAAAACGAATTTCGACAAACAATGCTAATCCAGCAGGTGAGAAACCCTGGATTTCCTTTTTTCTCCTGGTGGCTTCACTCTGCAGAGAACACACCTGTGCGGGACGAGGAGTCACTGTGGACGCGCAGGTGGTCACGCCCCACCCCCAGCTTTCCTGGCCACGCGGAAGCCCCTTTGCTCAGACATTCAGCAGAGACGGGTTGGCCAGCCTCCTTGGGCTCATGGCTACATGAAGAACCAGTATTGTGAGATGTGCTTCATAGACTTGGATCCAGTCCCCCAGGTAACTGGCTATGCAGGGCCTGGTCCACAGCACATGGTTGGTGTGGGATTAAACCACAGTCTTACTCACTATAATAATTATGGGATCACTGATAATGAAGCACCCGTCAGGGGCCGCCTCTGAGCAGCTCACAGGGATGGCAGAGCTGATTCCTGCCCCCAGAGAGCTCCTCAGAAAGGAGTCAGATGAGAAACAGCAGTGACCGCAGAGACCAAGCAATGGGAAGACCCGTGGGGCTACTGGGGTGTGGGGAAGGTGTCACTTAGCTGAGAGGGGGCAGGGTGAGGTGGGGGTCCAGGCAGGCTAACTGCAGAGTGAGCCCCCAGTTGAAGGAGTCCTGGTGGAGATAAAAAATGTTCTCTTTAGCTGGCACTGGGTCCCCCTGGTCCTCTCCTTAAAAGAGATTTCCCAGGATCCCAGAGGATTCACCTTCAGGATTACCCTCAGGAACTCCTCAGCCCCAGCCAGGGGCCACAGTCCTGCAGGACCCTTTGGAATTCAGAGTCTGTACCTGAGGCATTCCCTGCCCACAGGGTGTGAACCCAAGTGGAGCAGTCCCAGAAGTCACAGAGGCAGGCTCCCGGAGGGGCGGGAGGGCTCAGAGAGTGGGGGAGGCGGAGTGAGACCAGTTGTGGAGGAAGGGGTGGCCTCTGACAGTGGTATCCAGGCAGAGCTGGAACCAGGAGGGTCTTGTTGGAAGCACCAGCCCGCGCCCCACCCTGCCCACCCCCCACCAGAGGGCATGGGGTCTCTGGGTGTTTACACCCACCCCGCACTCCCCCAGCACTCTGGAAGGGGGTTTGGGGACAGATGAATGGCAGGTACAGAGAAAACAAAGGGGGGAAATTAGTGTGGGGGGGGGGCGGCAGAGAATGCGATCCCAGCTCACACCCAGCGGGGAAGGATGTTTATGGGATGGCAGCCCTGTGAACAAGCTCACACCCAGCGGGGAAGGATGTTTATGGGATGGCAGCCCTGTGAACTCGGATCCCCAGCTTAGCACCCAGTGCCAGAGGACAGCATTTTGAGGAGGGAGACCGAAGGACAGTGAGTGCTGGATGGTGTAACCACGACTTGTGAGCAAGGGAACTTCCCTCCTCCGGACAAGCCAGGCACTTGATAGAATCCTTGAAAAACAAAACGAAACATAAAAAATGAAATCAAGAGACAGCATAAGCAGGCTCTGTAACAGTAAGGGCAGGTGGGAGCAGACAGAGCTGCTAGCCAGGAGGACAGCCATGTCCCCGCTGATGGGGGCTGGGTGGGGAATCGTTTCTGGATTGTACCTTTTATTCCTTTCTTGGAAGCAGAGGACATTTTAAATCGTGTGCATGCATAATGTTGGTGATTTTTAACAGTAACAGTAACAAGAAGGCGGGGAGGAGGGGAAAGGTACACTAGATCTCTCAATTTAAATCCTCTAGACACTTACTGGACATTTTCTTCTCTTAAAAAAAAAACGGATTCGGGTGGTGGCTACACGGGTGTATACATTTGTTAAAATCATATTGTACTCTAAGATGTGCGCTTTTCTCGATAAGGAAGTGTATCTCCATTTTTAAGGAGCGGAGGGAGTCCTCCCACGAATACGTGGTTAAACGTTGGAATTTTGCGTCAAGCCCCTGCACTGCCCATTCTGAAAAAAATAAATAATGGGGAAAAACCAAATTAGGGAAAACTCTGGCTATCCGGGTAGTCGGATTTGTGGTGCCTCATTATTTTTTTCTCTTTCCTGTATTTTCTGAATTTTCTACAACGAACTGCGTTTCCCTGCGAACCCGAAGGGACCCTTCCCCGGGAGGAGGCCGCGAAGCGGGCGCAGGGGCGGAGGCGGGCCCGGCTGCCCGCGGCTTCCCGGGGGCGCTCTGCGCTCGCGCGGCCTCCGCCCTGGAGCAGGTCCCCGGGCCGCGGCCTCCTCGCGGGGACCCGGGTCCCCGCGCCGCCAGCAGCCCTTCCGCGAGGCCGCCGGGCTCCCGCAGCTTCTGGATCGCCCGCCGTTCTGCCGCGTCCGCGCTGGAGGATCGGCGGCTCCCTCCCCGTTCTGCATTTTCCGCGCGGGGGAGCCCAGGTCCCCGAGGGGACCCAAACGGCCGCAGCCCCTCCCCGAGCGAGCCTCGCCCTCCTCCCGGGGCGCGCTCCCCCAGTGGCGTCTACGGCCGCAGCGCTGCTGCCCCGCGGGTCCCAAAAGCGCGGGGCTGCGGGCGCGCCGGGGCGGCAAGGCCCGGAGAGGAGCGGGCGGAGGTGCGGTGAGGATCGGGGGCGGCTTTTAACGAAAAAGAAGTTGAATCATCAGCGAAACCATTAGGGCTAATGCGCTGCGCACAGACGCGGGATCAATGCCGGCCTCGGGGTCTCAGGGGCGGAGGTGGGGGCCGCGGGGCCGAGCGCCCCGCCCACTGGGGGGAAATGGAGTCGCGCGATTTAAGACACAAACTCGAACCCCAGTGAGCGGGGCCCGGATGTGCTGACGCCGCGGTTCCGCGCGGAGCTGGAGCCCCGACAGCGGCTCCGGGAAGGGGGGCGGGAAGCCGAGCTGAGAGCCCGGGAGACGCAGGGATGCGGGGAAGCAGAGCCGGGGCGAGCCGGGGCCGGGCCAACCTCGGCAGAGCGAACCGGGCCGTGCAGCTGCGGGGCGCCCCGGGCCCTCCCTGCGCCCCGCGCCCTCACCGGAGCCCCGTGAGCCCGGGAGGGGGCCGAGGCCTGGGCAGGACGGAGAGGCCCGGCTCCCGCCCAGGGCAGCCTCCTCGCTGGGCGGCGGCAGGATGCAGGAGGCTCGGCGGGGCTGCACCCTGAGCTCCCCACCTCTGGCCCGCAGGGTCAGGCCTCCCAGCAGCTGCTGGGAGAGGTGGGCACGGTCACGCATGGACTCGCACACTCCACCCCCTGGTCACAGGCTGATGGGCGGGGGTCCTGCGGTCGAGTCCTGGGTGCTCCCCGGCCGGGCCCTGCAGGAGAATCAGACTTTCCGAGGAGATATCCTGGGAAGTCCGCGGGAAAAGGGTGGGAGATCGGGGAGCTCAGGGCGCCAAGCAGATGGGGGCCAAGGTTCCGCGGGGGGACCTCCCGGTGCCTCCTCTTCACACTGGGGGGATGGGGGGAACAATGGCCCCTCTCATTCCTAGGGCACCTGGCCTGGCATGGGGCCTGCCTCCTGGCGCTGGACTAAACCGCTATTCGGTTCAGGAGCAGAGGGGAGAGGAGGGAGGTGGCTGGCTTCTGGTTTCTGAGGAGACTGTCTCTGCCTTTCTTGGGGCCACAAGGGGTTTATCTGTAAAATGTGAGCAGGAGGTGAGACAGACTGGCAAGGGTCCCTTTGGGGGGGGCTGGGGCTTCGCTGGGAGGTGGCTCAGAGGCTGTCCCCCGCCCCCACGAGAATGGAATATTTTTCAGCGGCCCCCATCTACAGAAACACTTTGAATCCTCACGAATCAGTGGGGCAGCTTCACTCCATCCAGCCCATCACCCCCCGCCCCAAGCTGACCAGGCTGCCCTCCAGTAATCCAACACACAGGTCTCTGCTGGCTTAGGCTTGGCTCTCAGACCCCAGCCGTCCTAGAGGGGCCTCAGAACACTCCAAGGAAAGCACTCTGCAGTGCGGGCCCTCTGGGGTACAGAGGGACTGCCTCTGAGACCCCCCCCCCATGTGGGGGACCCACGTAGGGAAAGAAAGTGCTGCTGGAAGAGGGGAGGCTTGAGGAAGGTTAAGGGAGAGGGGCTGGAGGATCTAGAGCCTAGGTGATGGCTGCTCTTGCCCCCCAGTCTCCTCCCTGATCCCCCCAGTCTCCCCCCTGTTCCCTGGCCCCAGTCTCTCTTCACCGGAAGGAGAGCTGGACACAGCTCTGTCTTCCCCTACACGTGGTCTGTGTAATCCGGAGTGGGACTGCTACTCCAGTCTTCCTCATAAAATGGGGACATCACCCCGAGGTTATTGTGGGGATGTTTTGAGGCAATTCCGGTGAAGTGCTTGATCAGCTCCCAGCTGAAAGAAAGCCCCAGTGTAAGGGCCATCCACCATTCTGCGGTGGGCGGAGCAGGGCCCTGCGGCTTGTGGCTTTGGGCCAGGGTCTGTGTCCACTTCATCCAGAATTCCTGGGACTAGAGCCTCAACTGCCCATGGTGGGAATGGGGGGGCACAGGCGTTTGGACACGCCGGGTCTCTGCTGGCGACCCGGCAAAGGGCGGAGGATTTATGTGGCTTGGAAAGTGGGGGCTCAGACACTGGCGGGGCAGGTGACGGTACTAATGGTGCCTGCCGGGTTAGGGGTGCAACGGTGTTCGCGGAGGGCTGTTGCGCATGCGTACGCCGGCCTGCGGGAGAGGGTATGTGGGCACCCTCGGGTGCGCGCAGCGTGGCTGTCCTGGAGAACCAGTGGGAGCACGACTGTGCATGGAGCTTGGGGTCACTTGACTCTCTCTGCGCCCCAGACCAAGTGGGCTGAACATCCCGGCAGTGCCCTAGACGGGCGAGCTGATCTCAGAAAAGTGAAGTGAGTTTCCCAGATCACTCAGACGCGGTAGTAGGCGGTACACGGTCCGGCGATCTTAACTCTGGGCCCCATCCTTCCGGGAGGGAAGAACGGAGAAGGAGTCCGGACCCGAGAGCCACACAGCAGACTGGGGTGTAGCCGCCCGACCTGAGACTCGGGGCGAAACGCCAGCTCTCCACCTGCGCACATCCCCAGCTTCACTCCTCTCCATAGTTGGGGTGTAACGCCGCCTCCTCCCAGAAGCCTTCCAGGACCCAAGCAGGCTCAGGCCCCTCCCTTCTCCCCGGCCCCAGCAGCTGCCCTTAGCTTGAGCCGGTGGCCCTTCTCCGGCTGGAGGCGCGGAGGCCGGACGGATCCGCAGCGCCAGGCCGGAGGGGGAAAGGAACCGGCGGGGGAGAGGGGAGCGGGGAGCGGGAAGGGGCGAGGTGAGAACCTAGGGGAGGGGCCCAAAGGCCGAGCCAGACTCCGAGACGCCACCGAGACGCCAGGTAAGCGGGGCTGGGGGGCCGGGAGGGGGCGCGGGCGCCGGCGGGCAGGGTGGGGGCGGGGCCGGAAGGACCGCGGGGAGGGGGCGGGGCACCCGGGAGGACCGCGGGCGGCCGGGGTGTAGAGCTGCCCTGGCCTCGCGCTGCCCCGTGGCCGGGGAGGGGTAGGAGGCCGCTCCGCGCCGGGCGTCCGCCGGGTCCCGGGAGCGGTGGAGCTGGCGCCACCGCCAGTTTCTCTCCTTCAAGCTCGGGCAGCCCCGAGGGACACTCAGGCCCGGAGAGGGGACGAGCCCGGCGGCAGAGGCCCAGCGGGGCCGGCGCGGGGTCCGGACGCGAAGCGGCGACGCCGACTCCCCGCAGCCCGACCCGGGCGACGCAGGCCTCGGCGGGTCGGAATCCGTGCGCCGCAGAGTGCGCGCTTCCAGCAGCCTAAGTCGAGGAGACGTCTCCGAAAAGAAATAAAACCTTGAACGGAGGTCCGGGCCTCCCCGCCTCCCACCAAGGCAGAGCCAAAGGGGGGAGGAATCACGTCCCGGAGAGGGGGAAATGGAACAAAAGGGGGCCCGCGGTCGGCGGGGACGGACGCTCGGGCGGGATCCTGGGCGCTGGAGGGCGGAGAGCTGAGAAGGAATGGAGAGAGACGCCGAGGCAGAGACCGACTCAATCAGAAAATCTGAGCGAGGAGGTCTAGGCGCAGCCGGGCAGGCGGAGGCCGGGAGGCACCGCCGAGGTCGTGCGGGTCAGCAGCTTCCGCTGGACGCCCCCTCCAGGAGGTGGGCGAGACCCCGGGGAGACCCGTAATTCGGGGATGGGGTGCCTGCATCTCAGAAGCCCCTGCGTGCACCTCGCCGGCGGCCCACCGGCCTCTCCCGGGGCCTCCCGCCTGGGCCCTCACACCCTCAGGATCCGGGAGCCGATGCCCTCACCAGGGCATGGGGCGCGCCTTTCGGACTGGTCTCTCCCTCCAGCACATGGGGGTCTCCTGGCCAGCCATGGGCCACCCAACTCAACTTCGGCCAGAATCTGGGGCGCTGAGGTCCCATCCCAGGGATGCCGAGAGCTCCAAGGAAGCGCCGAGGAACCCACGACACGAACGCGGACCGGAGGGGCCGTCGCGGGGCTCAGTCTCCCAAACCCGCAGCGCGGTCGGGCCGGGCTGCACAGGCAGCCGAAGAGCGCGGTCCGGGGGCGGCGCCAGCGCTCCTGCCGCCCTGCGGCTTCCACCGCGGGACTCAGGGGCCTCCCCGCGGAGGGGAGCCTGAGGGGCTCCGGGACCGGTGGGGAGGAGTGGAGGAAAAGGAAGGCTGGAGACTGAAACAGATCTGCGGAAATCGAGTGCACGGGTTTTCAAGTGCTCCCTCGGAGCAAGCAGGGGGGGAAAGAAAGCGAGCAGAGTGTATGGGGATCGAGGTCAGCCCCCTGATCGGAGGGAAGCAGCCGGCAACGGAAGCAGACCCAGGACCGAGAGAATCAGTCGCTAGGAGCACATCCCTCTGATGTTCCCCCGCCGTCGCTTTTTAAAGCACTTTTATCCTGGAGGGTCTCAAATATAAAACAAAGTAAAGGAAGCCTTAAAATGAACCCTGGGGTACCCACCCCCCATTTAACAATCAGCGACTGCTGACCAACCCAGTGCCATCTGTTCTGGCTTTCGATTCTACTATTTAATTAATTTGTTTATTCTGCTGCAATATTGTTAAGCAAACGCAGACATCACATCATTTCACTGGTAAATACATAAGTGCAACTTTAACTGGTAAGAACTTTTTTAAATTAACCATATGGCTGTAAATTGCCTGACAATAAATCCTCAGTTTCGCCTAACACCCAGAAGCTGCTGACTTTTGATGGTGGAAGTGCAGACACCAACCTTCGGTGTCAATTTTACTGCAATTGCCAGATAAACAATAAGAAACACTATTATTTTTAATAATAAAAAAAAGTAAACCAACAAAAGCTGAGGCCAGCAGCTTCTTCAGGATCCAGCGAGGGCTGTGCAGCCAGGCTGCCCTCCCGCCCATTCTCCGGGCGCCCGTGAAGCTGTTCACCCCCTCCAGGTTCTTGATTTTTCTTTGAGCGGGTCCAGATTCAGAGCTCAGCACCACCCAGCAGGGTAGACCCTGGGTCAGTCCACCTGTGAGGGGCCGCCCCCCCTCTTCCACCTGAGAAGGCAGATGGCCTGGGGGGCGAGCCACCTTGGGGACCCGGCTTGGATCACGGAGTCCAGCAATGCTTCTGGCTAAGGGATTGAAGGGGGCCGGACCCCACTTCCCCGTGGGACCCCCACCCCCCATAGGCAGGCAGCTGGGCGGATGCGGGTGCTGGCCATTGGAGGGGCAAAGTAGCCAAAGGCAAGGATCCAGATGCTTTGGACGGTGGGAAAGAAGAGCAGGACCCTGCCAGAGTAGGTACACTAGCAGGGGGGAGGAACCCCAGTGTGGGGCCCCCAGGATGGGCCGCTGAACTCCTAGCACAAAGTGGAAGGAAGAAGGTTGAAGGGCCTCATGGCTGAATCCCTGCCCCAGAGTCTCTGCCCCTCTTGGAGTCTCAGTTCCCCTTTCTGAGAATTGCTGGATGGGGCCAGAAGGCCACTAAGGATGCTTGCGGCCGGGGGGGGGGGGGGGTAGGGCAGGCCTACAAACACAGGAGAAAGACAGAAGCCCATCTGGCTCTCCCTGCCTCCCTCCTGGTGCCCACCTGACCAGCTCCCTGCCCCCTCAGCGAACCCAGGTGTGTTTGCCTTCTGAGTAGCCTAGCTCTGGGACACCCTCTCCCCCATGGCCAGGCCGGGCTTGGCGAGAGGAGGGCAGAGGCCACAGACCACCTGTAACCCACGCCTGCTGAGAAGGGCGGGCCCTGCTCTTCCCTGGCATCTCAGTGGGAGGCCCTGGGAGGGGGTGGGGAGCCCCCAGCTAGAAGGGCGGTTGTCAGGGTTTTCACTCCCTCACCAGGGCCCTGGATGAGGCGGGCAGGAGTGAGCCCAGGGTGCTGCCTGTGTTCTCAGCCCAGGGCCAGGGATGGCTAGGGCCAGGCTGCTCAGGCAGGGCAACTCCCTGGGGAGGAGGAGGGCAGGCACGTCTGCTTCCAGCAGCTCTGGCTCCATGCAGAGCAGGAACCTGGTTGGGAATCCTTCCCAGATCGCAACTCCCCATTTCCCCTTGACCTAAGGAGGGACCTGAGCCCCTGGTGGCCTTTCGCAACACCACGAGGGTGAGTTTCATCTTCCAAGGTCCTGGGGACAAGCTCTGGGAGGGGGCTGATTCTCCAAGTTCTTTTCAGGGCTCTTGTGGAGACTGGGCAGGGGATTGAGAGGTGCAGAGGGGTGGGTCACTCCCCCAATTGCACATCACTGTGGGAGGGCGTCCCTATGACACTGGCTCCAGGAGCCTCGTCCGTCACCTTGCTCGGATCAGAGAACACGAAACATTTACTGGTTACAGACCGCCATCCTCACGCTGGTCTTTCATGGGGAACCCGAGGCCTGGAGGAGAGGAGGGATTTGCTCAAGGTCACTGAGGGAGTGGAGCTGAGCCTGGGTCGGGTGGGCCTGCCCCAGGTGTCCAGAGCCTGTTGGCCCTGCCTGGGCTCAGGGACTCTGCAACCAGCAGCACCAGCCCAGTCCACCCACGGTGGCGGGAATTCGGCCTTGTGTAAGGAGGAGGTGAGGTTGGTGGGTTCTAGAGGCAGGGAAGGGCAGGTGTGGTGGAAAGCCATCGAAGACATTCATCATCCGCCAGGAGCAGAGCCAACGTGCCCTAGGTTCCTAGTGATGGATGCTGCTGGAGCTCTGGGCCGGCGCATCCCCAGCCTGGTCCCGCGCGCCCTCTAGGGCTTCTTGGGCTTCGAGTTACGAGTTACGCATTGCTCTGCTCTGCTTTGTTGCACCCCTGCTGCGAGACACCCAGGATGCTGGCTCAGTATGGGGGAGAGCCAGCTTCCCTGAGCCCAGCTGGCCTAACCCAGGTTTGCATCCACCGTGTGTACTCCGAGGTTAGGCTCCTTGCTCCCAGCCCTTCCCGCACAGCCCACAGCCCCTCTTTCCACCTCCTGGCTCCTTCCATCCGAGGACCTCAGAGCCTGCAGGCAAAGGAAGCCTCTCTACAGGTCAACCTTTCACTATTCCATTGAAAGACACAGCTTTTTCTCCAAATCCAGCCCAAATTTGCAGCTACAGACCCTTTCTCCCTCTGATGTGGTGACAGACACAGGCTGGGTGGCCGGTGACGGTCCCTAGGCTGGCTGGCTTCCCAGGAGGCGGAGGGGATTTCCTAGACGCGGCACCTGCACTCTCCTCTCCCTTCTCCTGCACCTGTGGCCCCCGGCAGCGGACTCACCCGCTGCTGAGGGCGACCCTCCTTGGACCTCAGCCACACTGCGCTCAGTGGGGAGCTGCGGTTGGCAGGGTCGCCAGGCCACCTCGGGACTGTACCCGCATCAGCCACAAACAGTTAAATAAAACGGTTGCATGGTAGTGATAACCCCTCTGACCTGGGCTTTAATTGTACCATTTGAGGTCCGAAAGTCTCCGTGACCATAGCTGTTCCTGACAACCATTTCCTCTCCGTACCATGGGGAGGGTGCTCCGCGGAGCTCCCGAGCCCGCCTGGTGCGTGAAGGTAAAGAGGCAGAGTGGATGGCAGCTTCCGGCAGCACCCGCGCTGGCCCTGGAGGCCTCTGCCCAGGCAGGCTGGCAGTGTCCTTTCGGGGACTGGTAGTGCGTGTCCCCTGACTGCCAGAGCCCACCAGGAAAGCACCAGAAGAACAGAGGGGAAGGGTATCTGGTGGAGCCCTAGGCAGGAGTGTGGAGGCTTACCTAGGGCAGGGTGGGGAGAGTGGAGAGGGAGAGATAGGTCGGTGCTGCCCTTGGAGGGGCCTCCTGGGCACCCCACGTCCTCCTTGGCCACTGACCAGGAGCCACGGCCTTTAAAAATAACTAGCAGCAAATTCATTTTATTGAAGCAGATCAGAAGTCCCTCCCAAAGTCGACTGAAACCTAGTTTGGAGAAAAGCAGCGTGGGGGCAGCTCCCCCCCACCCCAAGGAAGAGGAGAGCCAGCCCCTGAAGGGCCCAAGGAAGGCAGAGGTGGCCACTGCAAATGCACCTATGGGGTGGGGGGCCGGCCTGGGGGAGGAACCCCGGGGAATCTCTCTTATGCTGAGGGCACTGTGAGCCAGAAGGCAGGGACCCAGAGGGGCAAGGACCGCCCAGACCATGGGCTGCCCCCACTCAGGAGGCCTCACTTTCTGGGTCTGGCCTCAGGGCACTGGGAGCCAACGGGCGCTGGGACAGGGGATGATTCTGGGTCACGGAGCTGGATGGCAGGGGCAGACAGACAGATGGACCACCAGCCCAGGGAAGACCTCCGTGGCGCCTTCTCCTGGGCTGTCTGGCGCCACCACTGAGAACACGGAGCCCCTAGTGTGGCCCGGTTACTGTGCATCTCAACCTGGGAGCCAGAAGCGAGGGACAGAGACAGGTTTTCAAGGGGGCTCGATTCTGTTAGAAGTGACCCTTTCTAGCCCCAAATGACCTCTCTGCCCAACTAAAGAAGCATACCCCATAAAGGGTCCATCATCTGACCCGCTTTGCAGGGTACCCTGTATTCACCCTGTAACCGCCTATCTTGGGACTGATGGAGGCTGGATGGCCACCGTAATCCAGACTATTGAAATAAGCTTTTGTTCAGAGCCCATAAACTCAGGCCCTGAGCTGGGGCTTTGCCCATGGGTCTGGATCCCCCAAGCTTGCCAGAGATTGCAGATGGTCCAGGGGGGAGGGGAGGCTGGAGAGCAGCATTCCCCGCCTGACCTTGCTGGGAGTGTCCATGTTTTGTTTTGGCCAAAAGAAAAACCCATATGGTTAGAGATGGCTATCAAGGAAGGGGCAGTGGACGTGGGGGCCACACACCCAGCAGCCCCTTGTGCCAAAGGAGACGGGCTCTACCTTCACCTGACTCATGGCTTTTGGGTTTTGTGGAAGCCCCAGAACTGTGGGACACAGGACACATAGTCCCCTCCTCCCCCCCAATCCTTTACCTTCCCCATCGCGAAGTCCCCAGAGGTCCTGCTGGGCCTCCTGGTCAGGAAGGGGGACGTGGGGGCTGGAGTGGGGAGTCCCCAGACCTCGACTCCTGCCTGCCCTTTCCACCATGCCACCGGTCCTTGGTGGGCACTGGAAAGAGCTCCAGGAAGGAGGGACGGACAGCATCCACCGTACCCTGCTATCAGAGGAGGGGCCCCGCCCCAGTGATCACAAAGCAGCCAAAACGGTCCAGAAAACGTCCCTTTTATTCCATACGCAAATAAGTAGGTTCATTTTTAAAAAAGTCTTCGCCAGAAGAACTGGAGGCCATGGCCCAGGAGAGAAGCCTCAGTCCGGCCCTGTCTGCAGAAGGGACACTCTGACGCAAGTGCCACCCGGCCGGGTCTTCGCCCCTTCCCCTGCGCAGGGGTGCTCTCCCTGGGGTTCTCCCTCTGTGGGGCCCACTGGCAAGGCCATGAGGCTGGTCACAGTCCTCTGGAGGCCTGCTGTCTGGGGTCCTGCACAGTCCTGGGGAGGGACGTGTATGTTGGGTGGGGGCTGTGTTGGGGACTGGTCACCTTGAAGCACCTCGAACAGCCTCTTTGCCTCAGGGGTGGACTGCGCCTGGGTGCTTGCGGGCTGCAGCGGGGTCACTGAACTTGCTCCCGCCGGAGGCCTGTCCTGCTGGGGCTCTGGGCCGCCTGGCACACCGTACTGTCTCTCTGGGATGCCCTCTTCCCTGCCAGGGTTCCAGCCTGTCTGGGCGCCACAGTCCAAGACATCTCTGTTACATTCTGGAGGAGCTTCGGGCAGGGTTCTGGCCGGCGCGGCAGGCAGCCTGCGATCAGGCGCAGAGGGGCCTTAGGAGCGCCCCGGCCCTCCCCCAGCTTTCCCTGGGCCGCCCCAGAGGTCCCCAGCGGCCCCAGGGAGTGGGCCCAGCGGGTGCGGCTCACACCAGGCCGGGCATCTGCGCCCGCAGGAAGGGCACGGAGGCAGCTGCCGGGAAGGCGGCCAGCGGGTAGGCCAGCGCCCCGGAGAAGCCGAGCAGCGGCGGGGGCGGCGCGGGCGCGGCGGGCGCCAGCGGGAAGGGCAGCGCGGCGGCCGGGGGCCCGGTGGCGGAGGCGGCCGGGGGGCTCTCGTGGTAGAGCACCGGCACGCGGACGAGGCGCTGCGCGCCCGGCGGGGACAGGCTGGCCGCCTCCAGCTCGGCCGCCAGCTGCCGTTTCCACTTGTTGCGACGGTTCTGGAACCAGATCTTGACCTGCGTCTCGGTGAGCTGCAGGGAGGCGGCGAGGCCCGCGCGCTCCGCGCTGCTCAGGTAGCGCTTCAGGTCGAAAGTGGACTCGAGCTGGAAGACCTGGCTGCGCGAGAAGACCGTGCGCGTCTTCTTCTTGCGGCCGCCGCCCACGCCAACGCCGCCGCGCGCCTCGCCCGCCACGGCTGGGGCCTCCGCCAGCTCCGCCGCCTCCTCCGCGCCGGCCGCCGGGCCCCGCGCCGCCAGCTCGGCCGCCTCTCTCTGCAGCGCTCCCGGCCCGGGGCCCCGCTGCCAGGCGCCCTCGGCTCGGCCCATCTCCTCGCCTGTCTCCGGTGAGTCCCGGTCGCTGGCTGCAGGGGAGAGAGGGGCACAGGGTTGGTTCTGGGGCTGATCCCCAGACCCAATCACTGCGGCCGGCTGCTCCCCCAACCCATGGGCTCACCCACAGCTGCCCCAGGGAAGCAGTACCCCGGGCAGGGCCCTGCATCCCGCAGGGCTGCCTCGAGATCTCACCCAGGGATGGAGAAAGGCAGAGAGAGGAGGAGGTGAGTTGAAGACCAGAGAGCAATACTGCAAACCAACAGGCTGGCAACACACTCTCACTCAGAGCTGCACATGCACACTGGAGGATGAAAGGGGAAAGAGGCAAGAAAAGAAACACAAAACACAAACAGAAACACGGAAAGAAGAGAGGTTCCCGAAACCACAGGCTCCACGCTGAAACACGACAAAGCCTGGCAGGCGCCACACTGCGCTGGAAGGATGCCCTCCCCTCCGAGATACATGTACGCACCAGAAGACAAACAAGGGCAGCCTGACTCCCCAGCACCCAGCCCTACACCAAGCCCCCCAGACACAGAAATAAAGACCTGCAGTGACCCTCCCCATCCACTTTCAGAGGCCGAGGCAAAATTCCCACTTGCACAGAAACATCCCATAGAAGGAGAATAAACAAATGCAAACAGTCCCCAAAACAAAACTCCAGGTGACACTGGGATCCCCACCCACTCCCCACTTTCTGTTCCCCTCACCCAAATGCCCACGGAGACCTACGCGTCCACTCTCCCCCAATACAAATACAAACGGGGCTCTGCAGAAACACCGCGGGGGCACAGCATCCCAACCACCGTGGCTGAGCCCGTGGGCTTGAGGTTACAGAAGGCCACAGGGGCTCCTGAGCTCGTGCTCCAAAATACCAGGCTGCACCTGACCTCCCACAAGCAAGGAGACGCCCCCCAGGACTGGCAAGGGATGGTGCCTCCAGGTGAAAGAGGCTGCCCAGGACGCAGGTGCATGTCCAGAGTCCAGGCCCCCCGCCTGAAGACTGCAGCGGCCAGCCTGTGGGATTCAGGCCAACCCGGGCCCGTTTGCCCTTCCCCCTCGCCATGGCCTGAGCCCCCTATGCCAAGGCTTGGCAGGCCTAAGCGGGGTTTGGCCCCTCCAGCCCCTCCAGCCCTCAGAAGCCACTGGTGTGCCGGCAACGTGAGTGTTTACAAGGTGTGCCAACACCGCTGGGCTTTTGTGTATGGCTTGGGCCATACCCCGGTGGCCCTGGAGGTGCGCAGATTCGAGTGTGCCCCCGCCCAGCCCCGGTGGTGTGAGCCCTCCCAGTGCCTGACGGTGCCTGACGGGGAGTCGGGCTCCAGGCCGGCGTGTGTGTGCTGCCAGGAGCCTCTGCCTCCCCACAAACCCCGAGCCCCCAGACTCACAGAGGCCCACACACTGCCACAACACACCACGCCAGGCCTGCCGGCTCTGGTGGGAAACCTGGACCCTAACCCGCATTGCACGAAATAAGAAGCCGCGTCTTCAGGAGCTGCCACGAGGGCTGCAGGGGGAGAAGACCCTGGGGCGAGGTGGGGACCACATCTCACCCTGCCAGACCTTCTCAGAAACACTCCCGGGGCGGGGGGCGCTAAATGTGATCACTTGATTTCAGGGAAACCACCGAGCCCTGATCCAGTGTACGTGAAAGGGGTGGAGGCCCCAGACTTTTCTGGGTATGGGTTCTCCGAGGTGGGTCCCTTTGCAGAAGGGTCACTCCCACTCCAGAGAGGGGGTTTATTGAGAGGGGTCTGGCAACGGATTTTGGAGCAAGAGCCTGGAAGAGTCCTCAGCTGGCTTTAGTGTGTGTGTGTGGGGGGGGGGGTGGTTGCTGGCCAAGCCTGGGGGCCAGCGTTGGAATGACTTCCTGGTGTTCCTCCCAGGGGTCTTCCTCCAAAGGGCAGGTCCCCAAGGGAGGCGGCGAGCCTGGGGAGAAGGAGCAGAACTCAGGGCCAGAGGGGTGAGCAGTTGTGGGGCTGAGAACCCCCACTCCCAGCCTCTGAGCCCTCAGCAGGGAACAAAGGCATGGGAGGGGGAGGGGCAGAAAAGGAAGAGAGAGGGGTGGGACTGGGGGCTTCAGAATGGGCTCCCTTCTTGCCTGGGAGGACCAAGAGGGAGGTGTCGCCGGCCCCAGCTCCTGTCCGCAGCTCTCAGAGGAGATGGGGTTTGGGGGGCGCAGATGCTCCCCCCTCCGCTCTCCAGCCCCCCAACAGTGTCTCCCTCTGCTCCAGCCCCTTCACGTTTCCCGGTCGGACTCTACTTTGTCTTCACTTCTTCTGCCCCTTACCTCCCTGTCTTCTCACCATCACCCGCGGGGCTTCTGTGTCTGCGTCTTCTCTTTTCCTCTCTCCCCACATCCCTCTTCCTCCTTCCTCCATCCCTCCCTCTCCCCCCACCCTCTCTCTGCTCTCCGTCTTTCCCTGTCTTTTTCCAGCCCCCGTCCCTCGCTCTGCTTCAGCTGCCCGCCCTCCCCGTCCCCGGGCTCCTCTCCGAAGGCTCTCCAGCCTCCCTGGGACCCGCAGAGCCTGGCGACGCAGAGCTCCCTGTCCCGGGGAGCCGGCCTGCAAGCCCACCCCGCTACACGCGAGGAGGAGGGCGGCCCAGAAAGGCCTCCGACGGACGCCAAGTCCGCGAGCACAGTCCCCGCGGCCCACCCCTCCCGGCGCCCCGACTCACTGTCCGGACTGAGGCCGCCTCCGTAGCCGCCGTGCGCCCGAGGGTACCAGCGCGTCGCGCCGCCGCAGCCCAGCGCGTAGGGCGGCCCGGGGCCGGGGGGCGGCCGGGGACCGAGGCCCGGCGCGCCCGGCCCGAGCAGCGCCCGCGCCCGCGCCTCCCCGCCGGGCCCCGCGCC